>NW_017619620.1:51472-90992 GCF_001879475.1 Ipomoea nil
CAAATTCAAGTCCAAAACATGTGTGACACCCCAAAAATCCACATTCAATCCATGGATTAATTGAGTAATTAATCCTATTTTTATTTGAGGAATTAATTCCTAAAATCCTGATTTTTAATACTCAAGGACTAGAATTTGACTAGTCAACCTTTAAGTTGTGTTGTACCTTGTGCTTTGAGGGGAGTTCCCTTGTTCCTTACACTTTCTAAGGGTTAGTAAGGGTATTCTTTGTCTTTTCACCAAGAGTTAGTATTGTAACCTAACCTAGAAGACTTCTTCATTTCATTCCTTACAATTCTAGAAAATAGTTCTACCTTCTCTCTAGAAAAGAAGTGTAGCTTATTCTCCAAGCCAAGTTGAGACCTTGTCAAGATTTCAAGATTTGCTTCCAAGATTCAACCTTTCACCTATTTGGGCATCTAGGAGGGTAAGATCTAAGTTCATCTTGTGTTTTTGGTTCCATCTTAGTTGTCTTTTCTTAAAGGAAGGATCTTTATGATCTTTTGGTTTAATTGAAGTGGGTTTGGAAAGTAAGCCTTGTGGAGAGCTTGTTGTGGTGTAAAGTGAAGTCTTTTGGTCTTCAAGAGGTAACCCATGCTCTACAAACCTATTTTGCTTACCTATATGTGATTTCTTGGATTCTACATGTGTTTTGCTATGAAATGTGAGGGTTTATGCATTTGTCTTGTGATATTGCATATCTAGAGCTTGTGTTTAGGGTTCCTTTGTGCCATTGCTTGGCATTTTCCATGGTTCAAGTCATTTTGTTGTGTTTGGTGAGATTTGGCATGTTTTGGACTTGAATTTGTGTTTGGAGAAGAAAATCCCGAAGGGATTTGTTGGTACAGGGTTGTTCCGGGGCGGGGGGCACCACCCGCGGGTACATAGCCTGTGGGATGGTGTTCCCGCGGGCGGAACCACGGGTGGGGGCACTACCCGTGGTCCACCCGGGGTACGAGTGGTGTTTGGGATTTGTTCCCCGTGATTTGTTTGACTCGGTATTTGGTCTTTTGGCTTCCCGTTGTTCTTTTGTGGAACTATTTGAGTGTCTTCTTCATGTTTCGTACGTCTAGAACTATATGGTAGGTACCCATGTAGGACTTTGGTGTCTTGAATCGTGCTAAGTGTTCAACATTGTGTTTCGTTGGACCAAGAGGTGTCTTGTGTGTTCCTCGGAACTATCTTGAGTTTCCCCGTTGATAAGCATGCTAGTTTGTTGTCTTAATGCTAGCGTGTGTGTGGTTTGTACCTTCCGTTTGTTGATGATAACTTGTGTTATTCATCGTTGTTGTCATTGGGCTGTGACCCGTTCCTTGATTGAGTATGTTTCATACCTTCGTTGTAATCCGTTGTTTGACTCTCGTGTGAGTGGTGGTGCGTGTGTGGCTCTACCTGGATTGCACGATTAGTGGTATGGGACACTAGTCACCAAGGTATTGCAGCGGTCCTCGTGGTGGCCGTGACGTGATTATGGAGTTGTGGCCTGAGTGATGGGTCCACGTTTATTGGGGATAACATGTGTTATCCGGGCATGTGGGTCCGTGATTGGTGGTGTTCGTTGGTGGTTGTTGGTGGGGGACGACGGTCCGGGGGAATAAGGTTGGACTAAGAAGTACAGGGGTCCTGGAGGTAATGGTTGGAAAAGAAGGTACAAGGTTGGGGGTAGCCATAAGGTTGGAACAGGGCATAAGGAAGGCATACCAACTCGTGATGGGTGATGTTGCGAGGGCTTGTAAAGCCGGCGTTGTGTGATCTTCTCTCGTGACGTGATAGTCACGGAGGCTTGTGTTGTTGTGGCATGTGTTGCCGTTGGTGAGTCTTATTCCTTGCGTGTGGTTAACCTTTGTGTTTGGGATGTGTTCCCGTGTTATCCTTGAGAGTGATGAGTCTTGTGTTGACAATTGATCTTGGTTTTGACTTATATATATGTATTCCGTTTCGAAAATGGTTTTTATGACTTATATCTATCTATTTATGATACTTAACGGTATTGGTGGGTTACCAGCATTATTCGCTGACCAGGCATCATCCCATGTTTATCTTTGTATCTTTCAGGTGATGTTTAGACGAGCGGCCGATGTCTAGAGCTTGGTAGCTTAGCACCTTTATCCTTGCTTTTGTGGCCTGTGCGCCGATGTTGTTAGATTGATGTTTTTGGGATAGATGTACATACTTGCAGATTGTTTGCCGTAGCGTTTACCGTTGTTTGGTAGATGTGGCGTGACACCCCGTTGGATTTCTTTTTATCCAGTTTCGTTTTTATCTTCCGCTGTGCTAGTTTTGTCGCTTAATCTGCATGTGTTAAGGCTTTACATAAGTCTTCGTTTTGGGGGGGTTGTTACAGTTGGTATCCAGAGCCTAGGTTTGAGCCTAGGAAGAGTTAAGTCTAGACTTTCTAAGTGGTTAAGTGTGTTTTGAGACCTCTAAGCGACCTTAAGAAGCTAAGTGTTAGGCTTAGGACTCTAGGTTGCGCGGTGAGATGTGGTGTTGCTTCCTGTCTTGCTTGGTTGTTCTTTTTGGTAATCTCTGTTGTTGTTGTAGAAGTTTGCGATGCCTCCTCGTCCCCGGCGCTTGACCCCGGAGACCTCGACCAACGAGCAGCTCGCTCAGAATCTCCATCAGCTGACGCAGATGATGCAGACGCTCAGTGAAGCCTTGTTGAACAACAATCAAGCTGTGCTGCCTCCTCCCCCTGCTGGGCATCGCGATGTAGGTCGTTTGGTGTCAGGGCATCGGCCGCCAACCTTCGCTGGTGAGGAAGACCCTGTAGTCCTAGAAGAGTGGCTACGGGTGTTTGATAAGATCTTCATCGTTGTGGGTTGCCCCGAAGAAAGGAGAGTAGAACTGGCAACGTTCTACTTCTGCCAAGAAGCTGATCTGTGGTGGGTCCACGAAGGTCCGACCTTCCTTGAAGAGCCTGGGTGTGATTGGACCGCGCTCAAGGACAGAATGCGCGAAAGGTTCTACCCAGCGCATGTGCGAGCCGCCATGTTTGATGAAAGCCTTCATCTGCAGCAAGGATCCTTATCTGTGGTCGAATACCACAAGAAGTTCTTAGAGCTAGCGCGCTTCGCGAGGATGCTGTGCCTACAGAGCTTGCCAGGGTTGAGCGTTTCGTTGCCGGTCTGAATTATGAGGCACGAAAAGCGTTGACGGTGAGTAGGCCCAGTTCCCTTAAGGATGCGTATCTGTGTGCCGCGGATCTGTTTCGTGTTCAGGCAGCTTCAGAGGGGTTCGTTTAAGTTCGCTAGGAAGAGATTTGAGAGTGGAGGTTCTTCCCCCTTCAAGAAGCCCCCGGCCGAGCTTTCAAGTCAAGCAGTGTCATCTTCTTCTCAAGGACCTATCAGAATGGAGCATCAGGACCAAGCTAAGTCGGTTGGTTGTCGAAGGTGTGGGAGGTGCACGCGGGCCATGATTGTTATGGCTAGGCGTTTAGGTGCTTCCGATGCGGGGATCGTGGTCATAGAGTCCGGAGTGTCCCCAGCTTGCAGGTCAGAGAGCGTTGCCGCCACCCCCGAGAGCCGGAGGAGCACCAGGAGGGAGTTCAGGTCGCGGAGCTGTCGGAGCTAGGTCACCCGGAAGAGTTTTTGAGATGGCGCGTTCTCAGGCTGAGTCGGAGGGCTTGATAGAGGATGAAGTGGCAGGTAACCCCTTTCTTCTAGCCTACCTTTGTTTGTTTCTCCAGAATCATCGTGTTCGTTGTATCTTGAGTGTTACCTTGTGTTTCATAGTTGTCTTTCGCTTGGCAATCCTTGTTATGCTTTCTTTGATAGCATTTCTTTTGAGGCTTAGTATAGACTCTTCTTGCTAAGTAATTTCTTTAGTTGGTATATGAGCTTCGTTGTGAAGTTAGCAATCAACCCCTGTACTTCGTTGTTCTTACAACAATTCTTTGTGCACTTCCTAAATTTTCCAAGTATTCCTTGAATTGGAAAATAGCCAAAATTCTTACTAAGAACCCTTCCTTGTGTAGCTTAAAAACCTAGCCTAATGTTTAATTGTAGCATTTGAGTTTCAAACCCAAGCCTAAATTTTGTTAACCCAACCTTTAAACCACTTAAGCCAATTATCTTTCTTGAAACCTAACCAATTTTAATTCCATCTAAACCATAAATTCCCACTTTACCCCAAAATCCCCAAATTAAATCATCTTTTTTCCCCAATTTCACTCAAATCCCTAAATTCCCAAATTCCCTTTCTTTAATCCTTCCTTTCTTTCTACCCGTGAGACCACCCAGCCACCCACCCCTCCTCGTAGCTTCACCGCCACAATCACCTGCCCGTCGCCACGCCATCGCCAAGCCACCGCCTCGCCGCCGTTCGCCGTCGCAGCAGCCGGAGTCCGCCTTCCGTCGCCGTCGCGAGAGAGAGCAGCGAGAGTGAGAAGTGAAAGAGGAGAAAGCCTTGGATCCTTTTTGTTGAGCTTTGGATCATCTTCAATCATGCCTAGAAGGTCAAGTTTGGCAAGGAAAGCGGAATGGGTGGATACCCATTACCTCGTTCTTGAAGGTAAAGCTTTTGATCCGGAATCTTTTCCTAGTTCCTTGTTGGATATGCTTAGCTATCAAGGTTTGTTGGATGGGTTTCTCGCCATAAGGGGCCGGGACTTACCCGAGGTTGGTGAAAGAGTTTATCGTCAACATGGTTGTGACAAAGGAGGGCGATAAGTTGGAGATCACCTCTAAGGTGAGAGGTGTGAAGGTTGTGTTGTCTGAGAAGAGGTTGGCTCAGTTATTGAGTTTGTCTGCTACTAGAGTGGCTTAGTACAGTGGTCATTCTTGGGTTAGTACGGATACTACCGTGACTATTTGAGCTATCTGTTGGGCCGTACGAGTGGTTTCACTCAAGCCTCTAGGCCGGAAAAGAAGTGGTTGTCTGCGGAGCAAAGGATCTTGGTGATGTTGGTGTCAGATTGTTTGTTGCCTAATAACAACAAGAGCAGTTTGTTGGGTAAGTTGGAGTGCACCTTTGCTTCTGTCTGAAGAATATGGTTAAGTTCAACCTGCCTGCTTTGATGATGCAACACATGGTGTTTTGCCGGGATCACAATCGGAAGAGCTTGCCGTATGGGATGGTGTTGAGTTGGATCTTGGTTAAGAAAGGTGTTAGTGTGGACGGTTGCCTCCCGAAGGCCGTGGGAAAGATGGTGTTGGATACCACCAATCTCCGGAGTTTTAATCTGTTTCGGTTGGATGATGGTGAGTACATCACGCTAAAAGAGGTTGCAAGGAAAGCACCTGTTGAGAGGGCGGAGTTAGCTGCTGAGCTTGGGATCCATGCCGGGAAGTTGAGCCTCGCAGTCCAGAGTTTGGGCGGTGATGAAGAAGTTGAGGAGGAAGCTGACCAAGAAGAAGATGTAGGAGCACCGGAGGCCGCCGAAGCTGAAGAAAGTGTTTCGGACAGTGAGGAAAGCCGGAGAAGGAAGGAAGCTCGCACAAAGAGGGAGCATGACGTCGTCACCTTGCTTCGTCAACAGAACAACATGATCGCCGAGGGCATTGCGTTTGTGAAGGCGCAGTTCGTCGCAGTGCATCAGAGGCTGGACAAGATTGAAGCCAGTTCTTGCCACAGGAACGAAGACGAAGAGGAGTCCGAAGAGGCCGAGGAGTCGGAGAGCGAGGAGTTTTAGTTTGTGTTGTGGTAACCCCGTTCGCTTTTTCCTTGTTGTTTCTTTCTTAGCCGTTGTTAGCTTGGTGATAGGTTGTTGGGTGCTTTGTGTGCTTGCTTGTTTTGTTTGTAGCCTTGTTGTTTAAGTAGTTGATAAGTGGTGTTTGGAGTTAGTAGTTTAGTTCTTGGTTGTTGTCTAGAAGTTGGTGGTTGTGTTGAGGTTAGAGTTCTTGATGCTCAATCTATCCGTTTGTTGACCTCTTGCCAATCCATGAATTTGAAATGCCTTCTTCTTTGCTTTGGAATCTTTGTGAGTTCTTTTGGAGTCTTTGACCAAAAGAGTTGTTCTTGAACTTCTTGTCACAACTTCGTTTCCTTTTTACCGTTCGCTTTTAATTCGTCGTACCCAAGCTTCGGGGACGAAGCTTCTTTGAAGGGGGAGAGGATGTGACACCCCAAAAATCCACATTCAATCCATGCATTAATTGAGTAATTAACCCTATTTTTATTTGAGGAATTAATTTCTAAAATCCTGATTTTTAATACTCAAGGACTAGAGTTTGACTAGTCAACCTTTAAGTTGTGTTGTACCTTGTGCTTTGAGGGGAGTTCCCTTGTTCCTTACACTTTCTAAGGGTTAGTAAGGGTATTCTTGTCTTTTCACCAAGAGTAAGTATTGTAACATAACCTAGAAGACTTCTTCATTTCATTCCTTACAATTCCTAGAAAATAGTTCTACCTTCTCTCTAGAAAAGAAGTGTAGCTTATTCTCCAAGCCAAGTTGAGACCCTTGTCAAGATTTCAAGATTTGCTTCCAAGATTCAACCTTTCACCTATTTGGGCATCTAGGAGGGTAAGATCTAAGTTCATCTTGTGTTTTTGGTTCCATCTTAGTTGTCTTTTTCTTAAAGGAAGGATCTTTATGATCTTTTGGTTTAATCTTGAAGTGGGTTTGGAAAGTAAGCCTTGTGGAGAGCTTGTTGTGGTGTAAAGTGAAGTCTTTTGGTCTTCAAGAGGTAACCCATGCTCTACAAAACCTATTTTGCTTACCTATATGTGATTTCTTGGATTCTACATGTGTTTTGCTACGAAATGTGAGGGTTTATGCATTTGTCTTGTGATATTGCATATCTAGAGCTTGTGTTTAGGGTTCCATTATGCCATTTCTTGGCATTTCCCATGGTTCAAGTCATTTTGTTGTGTTTGGTGAGATTTGGCATGTTTTGGACTTGAATTTGTGTTTGGAGAAGAAAATCCCCGAAGGGATTTTGTTGTGGTACAGGGTTTTTCTCGCGGGCGGAACGGCGGGCGGGGCACCACCCGCCGGTCTACCCGCGGGTACATAGCCTGTGGGATGGTGTTCCCGCGGGCGGAACCACGGGTGGGGCACTACCCGTGGGTACACGAGTGGTGTTTGTTTGGGATTTGTTCCCCGTGATTTGTTTGACTCGGTATTTGGTCTTTTGGCTTCCCGTTGTTCTTTTGTGGAACTATTTGAGTGTCTTCTTCATGTTTCGTACGTCTAGAATTATATGGTTGGTACCCATGTAGGACTTTGGTGTCTTAAATCGTGCTAAGTGTTCAGCATTGTGTTTCGTTTGACCAAGAGGTGTCTTGTGTGTTCCTCGGAACTATCTTGAGTTTCCCCATTGATAAGCATGCTAGTTTGTTGTTTTAATGCTAGCCTGTGTGTGGTTTGCACCTTCCGTTTGGTTGATGATAACTTGTGTTATTCATAGTTGTTGTCATTGGGCTGTGACCCGTTCCTTGATTGAGTATGTTTCATACCTTCGTTGTAATCCATTGTTTGACTCTCGTATGAGTGGTGGTGCGTGTGTGACTCTACCTGGATTGCACGATTAGTGGTATCGGACACTAGTCACCAAGGTATTGCAGCGGTCCTCGTGGTGGCCGGTGACGTGATTATGGAGTTGTGGCCTGAGTGATGGGTCCACGTTTATTGGGTGATAACATGTGTTATCCGGGCATGTGTTGCCGTGATTGGTGGTGTTCGTTGGTGGTTGTTGGTGGGGGACGACGGTCCCGAGGGAATAAGGTTGGACTAAGAAGTACAGGGGTCCTGGAGGTAATTGTTGGAAAAGAAGGTACAAGGTTGGGGGTAGCCATAAGGTTGGAACAGGGGCATAAGGAAGGCATACCAACTCGTGATGGGTGATGTTGCGAGGGCTTGTAAAGCCGACGTTGTGTGATCTTCTCTCGTGATGTGAGTAGTCACGGAGGCTTGTGTTGTTGGGTGAGTCTTATTCCTTGCGTGTGGTTAACCTTTGTGATTTGGGATGTGTTCCCGTGTTATCATTGAGAGTGATGAGTCTTGTGTTGACAATTGATCTTGGTTTTGACTTATATATATGTATTCCGTTTCGAAAATGGTTTTTATGAAGTATATCTATCTATTTATGATACTTAACGGTATTGGTGGGTTACCAGCATTATTCGCTGACCGGGCGTCGTCCAATGTTTATCTTTGTATCTTTCAGGTGATGTTTAGACGAGCGCGATGTCTAGAGCCTGGTAGCTTAGCACCTTTATCCTTGCTTTTGTCGCCTGTGCGCCGATGCAGTTAGATTGATGTTTTGGGATAGATGTACACACTTGTAGATTGTTTGCCGTAGCGTTTACCGTGTTTGGTAGACGTGGCATGACACCCCGTTGGATTTCTTTTTATCCAGTTTCGTTTTTATCTTCCGCTGTGCTAGTTTTGTCGCTTAATCTGCATGTGTTAAGGCTTTTGTATAAGTCTTGTTTGGGGGGGTGTTACAACATGCCAAATCTCACCAAACACAACAAACTGACTTGAATCATGGAAAATGCCAAGCAATGGCACAAAGGAACCCTAAACACAAGCTCTAGATATGCATTTTCACAAGACAAATGCATAAACCATTACATTTCATAGCAAAGCACAAGTAGAATCTAAGAAATCACATATAGGTAAGCAAAATATGTTTTTGTAGAGCATGGGTTACCTCCTGTAGACCAAAAGACTTCACTTTACACCTCACAAGCTTCTTACAAGGCTTACTTTCCAAACCCACTTCAAGATCAAACCAAAAGATCATAAAGATCCTACCTTTAAGAAAAAGACGACTAAAATGGAACCAAAAACACAAGATAGACTTAGATCTTACCCTCCTAGAAGCCCAAATAGGGGAAAGGTTGAATCTTGGAAGCAAATCTTGGAATCTTGATAAGCGTCTCAACTTAGCTTGGAGAATAAGCTACACTTCTTTACTAGAGAGAAGGTAGAGCTAATTTCTAAGAATTGTAAGAAATGAAATGAAGAAGTCTTCAAGGTTAGGTTACAATACTAACTCTTGGTGAAAAGTCAAGAATACCCTTACTAAGCTTTAGAAAGTGTAAGGAACAAGGAAACTCCCCTCAAAGCTCAAGGTACAACACAACTTTAAGGTTGACTAGTCAAATACTAGTCCTTGAGTATTAAAAATCAGGATTTTAGGAATTAATTCCTCAAATGAAATAGGATTAATTACTCAATTAATCTATGGATTGAATGTGGATTTTCGGGGTGTCACATCCTCTCCCCCTTCAAAGAAGCTTCATCCCCGAAGCTTAGGTACGACGAATTAGAAACAAGCGGTGATAGGGAACAACATTGTGACAAGAGGTTCAAGAAAGAATCCTTTTTGTCAAACTCAAAAGGTTCCACAAGGATTTCAAACAAAGAAAGGGCATAACAATTCAAGAATTGTCAAGAACATAACAAGGAGTGGATTGAGCATCACAAACTCTATTCTCAACACCAACGTCTACTTCTAGCCAAACACTAAGAACAAGACCACCAACACAAAACGCGCACTTATAGATACCAAACAAACTAAGCCACAAGCATCACACAGAGACAAACACGCAAAGCAAACACCCAACGAGGAAAACGAGGTACCTTCTACAAACAACTCTGGATAACGCTCCCGCATAGACGACTCCAGATCCCAAGTAGCTTCCTCAACCCCATGATGTGTCCACCAAACCTTCACCATTTTAACGGATTTCTTACGTGTGCCCCGAGTCTTGAAGTCCAAAATTATGAGCGGCCTTTCTTCGTAAGATAAATCTTCATCCATCGGTATTACTTCTGGTGGTAGAATATGAGCCGGGTCGTAACCATATCTCTTGAGTTGCGATACGTGGAACATGTTTTGCACTCTTTCTAACTCCATAGGCAACGCCAAACGGTAGGCCAAACTTCCAACCCTCTCCAGGATTTCATACGGGCCTATAAACCTTGGGCTCAACTTCCCTTTCCTTCCAAACCGCATTACTTCCCGGGTGGGAGACACTTTCAACCAAACTTTATCCCCAACCGAGAACTCCACTTGTCTTCTAGCCAAATCAGCATAGGCCTTTTGACGATTTTGGGCCGCTTTCATCCTTTCCTGAATCTGTTTGACTTTCTCGGATGTGTCAAGCAAGTATTGAAGTCCCAACACTATCGGATTGACGAGATCCTCCCAACAAAGCGGACTGCGACACTTCTGTCCATAGAGAGCTTCATAAGGTTCCATGCTAATGCTCGATTGATAACTGTTGTTGTAAGAAAACTCGATCAAATCCAAATGGTCCTCCCAAGACCCTTGAAAATCCAACATACAAGCTCTCAACATATCTTCGATAGTCTGTATAGTCATTTTTGTTTGCCCATCGGTGGCTGGGTGGAAAGCAGTACTGAGACTTAGTTTGGTTCCAAGAGCTGCTTGCAAGAATTTCCAAAATTGAGACAAGAACCTGGGATCCCTATCGGAGACAATATCCCTCGGAACTCCATGATACTTTACCACTAGGTTGACATAAGCTTGAGACAACTGTGTCATTGTCCAAATCTCCTTCATTGCGATAAAGGCGGGCAGTCTTAGTCAAACGATCAACTATCACCTAGATTTTGTCCTTACCCGAACAGGTTGTCGGTAGTCCTCCCACGAAATCCAAAGATATAGAATCCCACTTTCCTTGCGGAACTTCTAATGGTTGCACCAACCCCATTACCTTACAACGTTCCGCTTTCACCTTTTGGAAGTTAAGGAATTTCCCAACAAATTCTGCAACTTCCTTCTTCATGTTAGGCCACCAAAAGAAGCCTTTTACATCCTTGTATAACTTGTCACCTCCAGGGTGGACCGAGTGGGGTGTGTTATGACCCTCTTCTAAAATCTGCCGCTTCCACTGATCGCATGACACGGGTATGCATAAACGGCCTTTGTACCTCAATACCCCATCCGTAGACAACTCAAATGGTCCCCCTTTCCCTTTAGCTAGGTCATCCCTTACCTTCATCAAGTATGCATCCTTCCGTTGCTCTTCCTTAATTTCTCCCAGAAATGTAGGTACAATCCTTAAGTTATAGCAACGAACTTCTGCCTCAACGTCTCCCTGTTCCACCACTTCCAAGTCCATCCGTTGGAACTCTTTGCAAAGTTCATCAGCCACTACCCAAGGCGTTTGCCACTGCATTAGCTTTTCCTTCGTGATACTGAATATCCAATTCGTAGTCCTTGATGAGTTCCAACCACCTTCGTTGTCGCATGTTGAGATCCTTTTGGGTGAAGATATATTTGAGACTCTTGTGATCCGTATAGATCCTGCAACGCACCCCATACAGGTAATGTCTCCAAATCTTCAAAGCTAACACTACGGCGGCCAATTCCAAATCATGTGTTGGGTAATTTTCTTCGTGAACCTTAAGCTGTCGCGAGGCGTAAGCAATTACTCTTCCATTTTGCATCAAAACACAACCTAGTCCTCTCTTAGACGAATCACTGTACACCTCAAACCCTTTCGTCCCCGATGGCAAAATTAAAACTGGTGCAGACGTGAGCCTCTCTTTCAACGTCACACTGTCTTTCCAAAACTCGCACTTAGAGAACTTGGCGTACAACTGCTTTTCCCGCAAGATTTGAAGTACCATCCGAAGGTGCCAACATGTTCTTCATTATCTTCGAATAAACCAAGATATCGTCGATGAATACAATCACAAAATCATCGAGGTGGGGATTGAACACCCTGTTCATCTAGTCCATAAAAACTGCAGGGGCGTTAGTCAACCCAAACGGCATAACTATAAACTCGTAGTGACCGTACCGAGTCCGAAACGCGGTCTTAGGAATGTCCTTGTCTGCTACCTTTATCTGATGGTACCCCGACCTCAAGTCAACTTTGGAAAACACTCCTGCGCCGCGGAGTTGATCAAACAAGTCGTCGATTCTTGGAAGAGGGTATTTGTTCTTTATGGTGACTTGATTCAGCTCCCGGTAGTCGATACACAATCTCATGCTTCCGTCTTTCTTCTTTACAAACAAAACCGGGGCTCCCCATGGCGATGTACTTAGCTGGATGTAACCCTTGTCAAGGAGTTCTTGCAATTGGGTCTTCAGCTCTTGCATTTCTGGCGTAGCCAAACGATACGGGGCTTTAGAGATGGGTGTAGTGCCTGCATAAGATCCACTGAGAACTCCACTTCCTTAGTAGGAGGCATACCCTGTATTTCTTCGGGGAAAACGTCAAGGAACTCACGGACTACGGGTATAGTCTGGGCTACTTCCCCTTTAGCCTTCAAGTTCTCGACCGAGCACAAGTATATATCATTGCCTTTATCCATATACCTCTTCATCTTTACCATAGACACTAGCTTCATCCCGGGTTCTTCCGACTTTCCCCTATAAGATATCCTTTTCCCACTGGGTCCTCGAAGCACCACCTTCTGATCCTTGAACAGAATTTGGGCTCTAAACCGTCCCAACCAATCCATACCTAAGACCACATCCATCCCGTCCAAGTCGTACTGGATTAGGTCGCTGGGAAAATCTTCTCCCTTGATGTTGATCTTGATGCCCTCGAAGAGACGGTCACACATCCTAACCTCTCCCGATGCTACCTTCACGCAAAACTTCACTCCGGGGCCCCCGGTTAAACCCAACTTCTTCACGAGTCCGTGTGACACGAACGAACTAGATGCTCCTGAATAGAATAAGACCGTTGCCGGAACAGATTGCACGAGGAAAGTGCCAACTACCACATCACTGTCACTTGTTCGAACCTCATTAAGGATAAGCATTCTCAATTGGGGTGATCTCTCCGTCGGATGGTGAACCTCAATCATTTAGTTTTCTCTTACACCCCGGAATGTCGGCAAGGTAGCTGCACTAGGACTTATCCTGGTGGACGTGCCACTTCTGATCCACCGCTCAACCACTCCCGAGCTCTTACTAGATTCGGCCAACCGAGATTTCTTAACCACTTCCCCAACATCTTCAAACGTTGCGGCACGCTGACGAGGAGGCATCGCAGACTTCTGCTACAACAACACGATTACGAAAAAAAAAAGCAACAAACAAAGAACAGAAAGCAACACATAGCTCACCGCGCAACCTAGAGTCCTAAGCCTAAAACTTAGCTTCTTAAGGTCGCTTAGAGGTCTCAAAACAAACTTAACCACTTAGAAAGTCTAGACTTAACTCTTCCTAGACTGAAACCTAGGCTCTGATACCAACTGTAACAGCCCCCAAACACGACCTATATAAAAGGCCTTAACACCTGCAGATCATACACAAAACTAGCACAGCGGAAGAAGATAAAACGAAACTGGATAAAGAAATCCAAATGGGGTGTTATGCCACGTCTACCAAACACGGTAAACGCTACGGCGATCAATCTGCAAGTGTATACATCTATCCCAAAAGGTAACAGTCTAACACTACAACGGCACACGGGCCACAAAACAAAGGTAAAGGTACTAGACTACCGGCTACTAACATCGCGCTCGTTTAGACATCACCTGAAAGACACAAAGATAAACATTGGGACGACGCCAGGTCAGCGATAATGCTGGTAACCCACCAATACCTGTTAAGTATCATACATAGGTAGGGTATATATACAAAAATCATTTCGGAAAGGAATACATATATATAAGTGTAAAACCGAGAGTAAACACCAACTCAAGACTCAACACTCATCAATAAACACCACGGGAACACATCCCAAGACCACAACGGATAACGACACCATAAGGATAAAGACACGACAAATGGCAACACATGCCTAGGCATCACATGCCTTTGTGAGTACACACGTCACAAGAGAGAATACACAACCACGGCTATACAAGCCCTCGTGACATCACCCGCCACGAGTTGATATTCCTTCCTTATGCCCTGTTCTAACCTTATGGCTACCCCCAACCTTATATCTAGTTCCAACCTTTACCTCCAGGACCCCTGTACATACAGTCCAACCTTATTACCCCGTGAATCGTCATTCCCCCTGCAACAGACCTCCAACAAAAACCACCGATTCATAGTACACGAGGTACTGATCACGCACATGGCACACATGCCCGGATAGCACATGTTATCCCCCAAAAATGTGAACCTTACACAAAGGCCACAACTCCATAATCACGCCACGGCCACCACGAGGACCGCTGCAATACCTTGGTGACTAGTGTCCCATACCACTAATCGTGCAATCCAGGTAAAGCCACACACGCACCACAACTCAACAAGAGTCAAACAACGGATCACAATGAAGGTATGAAACATACTCAATCAAGGAACGGGTCACAGCCCAACAAAAACAACGGTGAGTAACACAAGTTATCATCAACCAAACGGAAGGTACAAACCACACACACGCTAGCATTAAGACAATAAACTAGCATGCTTAACAACGGAGAAACTTAATATAGTTCCGAGGAACAAACAAGACACCTCTCGGTCCAACGAAACACAATGTTGAACACTTAGCACGATTCAAGACACCAAAGTCCTACATGGATACCTACCATATAGTTCTAGACATACGAAACATTAAGAAGACGCTCAAATAGTTCCACAAAAGAACATCAGGAAGTCAAAAGACCAAATACCGAGCCAAACGAATCACGGGGAACAAATCCCGATCCAACTCCACTGTGTTCCCCGCGGGTAGACCCACGGGTAGGCCCCTACCCGTGGTTCTGCCCGTGGGTACACTACCCACAAGCCTATGTACATGCGGGTGGGGGGCGGGTAGGGCTCTCCCCGCCGTTCCGCCCGCGGGTACATACTCCTGTGCAAAATAATCCCTTCGGGGATTTTCCTCTCCAAACACAAATTCAAGTCCAAAACATGCCAAATCTCACCAAACACAACAAAATGACTTGAATCATGGAAAATGCCAAGAAATGTCACAAAGGAACCCTAAACACAAGCTCTAGATATGCATTTTCACAAGAAAATGCATAAACCCTCACATTTCATAGCAAAGCACAAGTAGAATCCAAGAAATTACTTATAGGTAAGCAAAATAGGTTTTAGTAGAGCATGGGTTACCTCTTGTAGACCAAAAGACTTCACTTTACACCTCACAAGCTTCTTACAAGGCTTACTTTCCAAACCCACTTCAAGATCAAACCAAAAGATCATAAAGATCCTACCTTTAAGAAAAAGACAACTAAGATGGAACCAAAAACACAAGATAGACTTAGATCTTACCCTCCTAGATGCCCAAATAGGTGAAAGATTGAATCTTGGAAGCAAATCTTCGAATCTTGATAAGGGTCTCAACTTAGCTTAGAGAATAAGCTACACTTCTTTTCTAGAGAGAAAGTAGTGCTAATTTATAAGAATTGTAAGGAATGAAATGAAGAAGTCTTCTAGGTTAGGTTACAATACTAACTCTTGGTGAAAAGTCAAGAATACCCTTACTAAGCTTTAGAAAGTGTAAGGAACAAGGGAACTCCCCTCAAAGCTCAAGGTACAACACAACTTTAAGGTTGACTAGTCAAATACTAGTCCTTGAGTATTAAAAATCAGGATTTTAGGAATTAATTCCTCAAATGAAATAGGATTAATTGCTCATTTAATCCATGGATTGAATGTGGATTTTCGGGGTGTCACACTTCATTTAACACTTCTCAAAGCCCCTAACAAGGTTCACGTTCCACACCCACTTCAAGAACACACCAAAAGATCATCAAGATTTTCGCCTTTAAGAAAAGACACCTTAGAAAATACTAAAAACACAAAAGGAACATAGATCTTACCCTCCTAGATGCTTAAAGGTAGGAAAGGTGGAATCTTGGAGACAAACTTTGAAGATCTTGGAAAGTCTATACTTAGCTTGGAGAGAAAGCTATCTAGGTTTTTAGAGAGAAGGAAGAGCTCTTTGCTTTGAAAGTGTAAGGATAGAAATGAAAGATATCTTCTAGGTTAGCTTGGAATGCAATCATAATTAAAGTGTCCAATTTACCCTTACTAAAATGAAGAGGTGTAAGGGAACAAGGGAACTATTCACAAAGCTTTAGGTACAACACTTGACTTTGGGTTGACTAGTCAATTACTAGTCCCCGACTATTGAATTTTCAGGAATTTATGAAATTAAATTATCTATTGGATTAAGGTTAATTACTTAATTAATCGCTTAATTGAATTTGGATTACGGGGTGTCACATCCTCTCCCCCTTCAAAGAAGCTTCGTCCCCGAAGTTTGGGTACAACGAATTAAAACAAACGAAGAAATGAAGCAACAATGTGACAAGAGTTTCAAGAACATCCCTATTTGGTCAAACTCAAAGGATTCAAAAGGTACCAAAAACGAGCAAGAAGTCATGTCATTGTAAGAATTAAAAGAAATAATCAATGGGGATAAAGAGCATATCAAACTCTTAACCAAACACAGCCACCAACTTCTATCCAACACCCAAGATCTAAACAACTAGCCCAAAGCACAACCCGCAAGGCTAACTACTCAACCAAACAAGCAAGCAAAAACGAACACACAAGGTAAATAACAAGCAACAAGCAACGGTCACAACAACTTGACAGATAACAACAAGCTAAGGAAAGGTGAGCGGGATTACCACAACACCGCGCTAGAACGACTCACTCTCCGATGCATCGGTATCTTCCTCGGACTCCTCATCATCATCTCCTCTTCGGCTCGAGCTGGCCTCTATCTGATCTAACCTTTGGTTGATGGCAACAAACTGCATCTTCATAAAAGCGAAACCTTCTTCGATCATCTGGTTCTGTTGACGTAAAAGGGTGACCACACGCTCCTCGTGCGTCATAGCATCGTGCTCTTTCTTGGTTCGGACTTCTCTTCTTCTTCGGTTTTCTTCACTTTCAGGATCGTTTTCCTCAACCTCGGCATGTTCTTCCGCTTCCCCCTCTTCTTCATGGCCTTCTTCTTCTTCATCCCCCATATCACCTCCTAGGCTCTGAACCGCGAGGTTCAACTTTCCAACAGGGATCTCGAGCTCTGCAACCAACTCATCTCTTTCTTTGGGGGTCTTCCTAGCAACCTCTTCCAGAGTGATGTATTCACCGTCGTCCAATTGAAATAAGTTGCAAATTCGCCGATTGGTAGCATCCAACATCATCTTGCCCACTGGCTTCGGCACACACCTTCAATGTAACACCCCCGATTTCCATACCAATTTAAACCTTAGACATGCAGATAATTCTAACCATAAAAGCATACACAGCGGAAGACTTAAGTATGAAATATATGGAAAATGTAGAGTGCTATGCCACGCTCACTCAACAGTGAACGCATAGGCGTAAACATCTGCATCATAATCTAGCTATGTCAAAAACAAAGTCAAAGACAAGAAGTCTAAAGTCTAACATAGGCTCGCAGGCCCAAACCATCATAAGGTTCAAGGGATCTACACTAACTGTCTCTAGACCGCGCCCTCGTCTACTCATCACCTAAAAGAACACAAATATATATATGGGACGACGCCCGGTCAGCGAATGATGCTGATAACAAATCACAAACTCCATAATCACGTCATGGCCACCACGAGGACCACTGATGTACCTTGGTGACTAATGTCCCATACCATTAATCGTGCAATCCAGGTACAGCCACACACACCACACCACAACAGGAATCAATCAACGGATCACAACGAAGATATGAAACCATACTCAATCAAGGAATGGATCACAGTCCAACAACAACGATGATTAACACAAGTCATCATCAACAATAGGAAAGGAAAAAAAACACACATGCTAGCATTTAAAAGACCGAACTAGCATGCTTATCAAACGGGTAAACCAAACGTAGTTCCGAAGAACACACAAGACTCATCACGGTTCAACGAATCACAATGTTGAACACTTAGCACGATTCAAGACACCAAAACCGACATGGATTCCTACCATATAGTTCTAGACATACGAAACATCAAGAAGACGCTCAAATAGTTCCACAAAAGAACATCAGGAAGTTAAATGACCAAATACCGAGTTAAAAGAATCACGGGGAACAAATCCCCGAACAACACCATATATGTACCCCGCGGGTGGAGCCACAGGTGGACCTCCACCCGTGGTTTCGCCCGCGGGAACCACTCCCACGAGGCCTTATACCCCGCGGGTGGGGCGACGGGTGGTGCCCCGCCCGCTGTTCCGCCCGCGGGTACACACCCTGTACCAAAAACAATCCCTTCGGGGATTTTCAACTCCAAGCTCAAATTCAAGTCAAAAACATGCCAAATCTCTCCAAATACAACAAAATGACTTGAATCAAAGGAATAGCCAAGCAATGGCATACACCAACCCTAATAACAAGCTCTTGATATGCATTTTCACAAGACAATGCATCAACACTCACATTTCATAGCAAAATCACATGTAGAATCCAAGAAATCATTATATAGGTAAGCAAAATAGATTTTGTAAAGCATGGGTTACTTCCTGTAGACAAAAACCTTCACTTAACACGTCACCAAGCTCCTAATAGGGTTCACCTTCCACACCCACTTCAAGAACACACCAAAAGATCATAAAGATTCTTTCTTTAAGGAAAGACACCTTAGAAAACACTAAAAACACAAGATAAACACAGATCTTACCCTCCTAGATGCTCAAAGGTAGGAAAGGTGGAATCTTGAAGACAAACATTGAGGATTTGGTAAAGCTCCAACTTGGCTTGGAAGAAATGCTATCTAACTTTTAGAGAGAAAGGAGGAGCACAAGTTTAGAAAGTGTAAGGGGAAAGAATGAGGAGTGTCCTCTAGGTTAGCTTGCAATTCTAACATAGAGTGAAATGTCTTTATTACCCTTACTAAAATGAAGAGGTGTAAGGGAACAAGGGAACTAGCAACAAGCAAGCAAGCACACGAAGCAAACCACAACAACTAGCAACGGTAGCAACAACTAAAAGATAACACAAGCTAAGGAAAAAGGAGAAAAACGGGGTTACCACAGCACTGAGCTAGAACGACTCGCTCTTAGATCCGTCGGTGCTCTCCTCGGACCCTTCGTCGTCTCCTCCTCTTCGGCTTGAGCTGGCCTCAATCTGATCTAGCCTCTGGTGAACGGCAACAAACTGCGTCTTCATGAAAGCGAAACCTTCTTCGATCATCCGGTTCTGATGACGTAACAAGGTGACCACACGCTCCTCCTGCGTCATAGCATCGTGCTCCCTTTTTGTTTGGGCTTCTCTTCTCCTTTGGTTTTCTTCACTCTCGGAGTCACTTTCCTCGGCTTCAGCAACTTCTGCGCTTCTACTTCCTCTTCATGGTCTGCTTCACCCTCGTCCTCTACATCACCTCCTAGGCACTGGACAGCAAGGTTCAACTTTCCAACAGGAATCTCGAGCTCTGCAACCAACTCATCTCTTTCCTCGGGAGACTTCCTAGCAACCTCTTCAAGAGTGATATAATCATCATCGTCCAACTGAAACAAGTTGCAACTTTGCAGATTAATGGCATCCAACACCATTTTTCCCACAGGCTTCAGGATACAACAATCAACGCTCACACCCTTCTTGACAAGAATCCAGCTCAACACCATACCATATGGTAGGCTCTTTCGGTTGTGATCACGGCAGAAGACCATATGTTGCAACATCAAAGCCGTCAGATTGAACTTTACCATGTTCTTAAGACAAAAAGCAAAGGTGCACTCCAAATTTCCCAACAACCGACTTTTGTTGTTATTCGACAACAAACAATTTGACTCAAGCATAACCAAGATCCTTTACTCAGCGGACAACCACTTCTTCTCCGGTGTCGAAGCTTGAGTGAAACCACTCGTGTGACCCAACAAATAACTCAAATAGTCCCGGTACCCCATGGTATCCGTACTAATCCACGAGTTACCACTGTACTGAGCAACTCCCGAAGCAGATAAACTCAAAAGCTTAGCTAACCTCTTTTCAGACAAAACCACTTTCACACCCCTCACCTTAGAGGTGATTTCAAGCTTACCACCATCCTTTGTCACAACCATGTGACGATAAAATTCCTTAACCAAACTGGGATAAGTCTCGGCCCTTATGGCGAGAAACCCATCTAACAAACCTTGAAATCTAAGCATACCCAACAACGAACTAGAAAAGGATTCCGTGTAACACCCCGAAATTTTTAAACTTTTGAAGCTTATATAATAAAGGTAAATTCTCATTAAATCCCAAAACATAATATAAAGAGTACGGGGTGCTATGCCACACCTGAGCTAGAGAACTCAGGTGCACAGGCTAACTAATATCCTCAATAATGTAAATGCATAAGCATGGCATGCAGGCCGAAAGGAAACTATCTACTACTACGCTCCAAGACTCTAGCGCGCTCCAGTGTCTATTCCTCTGTGCCTGAAAGCCAAATATATCTGTTCAGCGAGAGATGCTGGTAACCCACTCCAACGCGTTGAAATACAATACATATAGTGATAGGAATATTTTTGTAAGTTTTGATGAGCCAAATGTACTTTAGATCCCCTTAGTTTTTAGGTCTTTTAGTACAAGCATCATAAATCAGAATAACGAATCAAAAGGAATCTACCATAGGAAGAACAAAATTAATTTGAGAAATTAATTTTGGTCCTACGAGTATTCATCCGAGAAAGAAGCATAAAGGAATGGCATTGCAAAAAATGACTGGATGAGATTAACGGCGAAATGGTAGAAGTCCTTACTCAAAACGATCACACCCGAGATCGATTCCCCCCAAGGACTTATTTTTACAAGTCAAGTTTTCGGACAAGCACAATGCTACCAAAAGAGCACAATGAATTAAAAAGAGCACAATGCTACTGAAGGAGCACAATGTATTAAAAGGAGCACAATGTTCTACAAGAGCACGATGTGTCCAAAAGAAGCACAATGTGACCAAATCAGAAAAGCACAATGTTCAAGTCCAAGGAACACGATGTTCAAAGTCAAAGGAGCACAATATGGCAAAGAAGCAAGATGATCAGAAATTGGATAAATTCGAAGGAATTTATTTCCAAGTCTACCCACATGCCACAAGAATCCAAAATTGCCTGAAAGACATTTGATCAGAACGGAAAAATATTTATGAAGACATGAATATAAAAACTTATCCTAGAAATAAATTTTATCAGATGAATTTATTTCAAAGATACGTTGGATATTCAATATAACAAGAAAAATAATATTTTAAGAAACAACTAGAAAATCAAGTTGTGATAAAATATTATTTGTCAGGAAAGTTGACAATCAAATCAAAATTGAAGACCTACTATTGTCAACAATACCAGGCTATGAAGATTCAAAATTCAAATATCAAATTATCCCACTCCAACGGATATATTTGATTGCCTATAAAAAGCCATGAAGACTTGAAGACAAAGTGTGTGTGGAGCAGAGGTGAACAAGATAGACACGAGATAGAAGTGCAATACACACGAAAATTCAAAAGTGCAAGTGCTCAAATATTCTTAGAGACTTAGTCTGAATAGTCTCAAATCTAGTTGGAGAGAGATACAATTACCTTTGTATTTGTAATTGTAGAAAGAGTATAGCTGTGTGCAAAATACTCTAGTGAGTGTAGCTGTGTGCAAAACACTCGTAGTTGCTAAGTGTAGCTGTGTGCAAGACACTTAGTTGGCATTGAGTATAGCTGTGTGCGAGATACTCGGAGTTGAGTGTAGCTGTGTGCGAGACACTCGGAGTTTGGGTGTAGCTGTGTGCAAAACATCCGGAAGAAGTGCTTGTGTAGCGCTTATTCACTATTGTAACTGTGTGTGGAAAAATAGTGAATTTCTCCTAGACGCGAAAGGAGAAAAGTGGACTAGGAAGATTACACCACTTCCGAACCACTATAAATTGCCTCTCGCATTTACATACTGCACTTACATAATTTGCTCTATCCATCTATCTTATCCGACTAACCCGTTTACTATTCACAGTGAATCTTAATCGTTCGGGTTTAGTGTGACTTCACGTATGCATGTGACTCAAACTTCTCGAGCTTAAATATTGAATTATTCTAAGCAAGTTTGACGTGTTGCATGTAACATTCGTTACACGGTCGACGTGATACGATATTTATTTACAATCTTGAATATTATTATTATATATTGAGTGAACCATCTCCTTTAAATATTCAAGATACCTCTGTCACTTTATTCATCTTACATGCGTATTTAATTCATTAATTGGGCCTAACTCTTTACATACTACTTATTCTGCTGTGCAGTTTAAACTTACTCTATTTACTTGCTACTTAGAGTTGAAGTTACCAAAGAGTTATTTATTTCGAAAAGGTTTAGAAAGTCTATTCACCCCCCCCCTTTAGACTTTCTACCACCCTATCGGGACCAACAATTGGTATCAGAGCGGTTGTCTATTTGAGTCAATTTTGACTGCTAGACAGATCTCGAAAAATCAAGATGATGAAAAGAGATATGGCTCTTGCCCAAAATTTATTGTTTTCCTTAGAAAAATTTGATGATTGGAAAATTTGCATGAGGTACATTTATCCGCATTACATGATGAAATGTGGGAAGTGGTTACAAGTGGTCCTATTGAGATTTTGCAAGTCAACACCTCATCCGTACAAACAAGTGACACTCCACAATACATTCCAAAACCAAAAGCGGAATGGTCTCGTGAAGATAGAACAAGAAATAACTTGGACAATATTGCCAAGGATATTTTGTTTAAATCTATCGATGACACGATATTTCCAAAAGTTCGAAAGTGTCAATCGGCGAAGGAAGTTTGGGAAACGCTCATTCAAATTGGTGAAGGAGACAAATAAGAAAAAGATAATAAGCTCACTATAGCATTAAAGAAATTCGAGGATTTCAAAATGCTAAACGGCGAGAATATTACCGACATGGAAACAAGATTTGCCAAAATCTTAGGAGAGATTAATGATCTTGGAAAAGATATTAATCAAAAAGAAATCTCACTCAAAATTCTACGTGGTCTACCATCTACATGGGACATGAAAGTCACGGCCATGAGAGATCATAGGGATCTAAAAACCCTATCGACCGATAAGCTCTTTAGTGATTTAAAAGCTTATGAATTCGAGATGAAATCAAGATTAGAGGAAGATCATGAAGAAAAGAACAACGCACTTATAGCCGAGCAACCATCAACCTCAAGGTCAGTATAAAATGTTGAATTATTACCTAATGATCAATTTGCTCTCTTTGTCAAGAAATTCAGGAAATTCATGAAGAGAAACAACTACAAGAAAAATCCACAAGGGAAATCGTGGAACGCAACAAAGAATTCGAAGAAAGAAATTGTTGAGGAAGATTCGAATTTATGTTACAATTGTAGAAAGCCTGGACACTTTGCAGCAAGCTGTCCACACCCCAAGGTAAGTAAAAGTCAATATACGAATGTTTCTAACTCTCAACAGGAAGAATTCAAGCCCAAAGATAAAAAGTTCACAAAGGAGAGAAGAAAAGCACTTATTAGTGACCCACTTGAAATAAGTGAGTCAGAAGAATCTTCAAGTGATGAAAGTGACACCTCAAAGGATGACAATGCAATGTTTTGCATGAGCATCTCCAACGACTCACCCTACGAGGATGTAACACCCCAGATTTTCAAGACATTTAAAACTTATAGAATAAAGGTGAAATCTCATTAAATCCCAAAACATAATACAAGAGTATGGGGTGCTATGCCACACCTGAGCTAGAGAACTCAGGTGCACAGGCTAACTACTAATATCCTCAATAATGTAAACGCATAAGCATGGCATGCAGGCCAAAAAGGGAACTATCTACTTCTACGTTCCAAGTTCTAGCGCGCTCCAGTGACTTATTCTTCTGTGCCTGAAAGCCAAATATATCTTTCAGCGAGAGATGCTGGTAACCCACTCCAACGCGTTGAAATACAATACATATAGAGATATATATAGATATACGAAAACCATTATGAGCATGAAGATATATCCTACGAACTCTAGCTTTAAAACCGGGAATGACTCGACAGATAAGGCCAGACACAAGCAACAGTTATAACGAGCATATGCAGTTCACAATAGACAAGGCATATAAGGCAAGGCATAAACAATAATCATAACCCAACATGAACAATCCCCAATATAAGTCCCATAGTCACTTCCCCCAAGACACTCATAATCACAACTCATCCATATCACAACACATAACACACTTTGTTGGCGCCACAGGACCAATCGCATGCCCATACATGAGGGTCAGCGCATATAGCTCTGACACGGCCCCGCAGCACCCTGCCCCGTATCGCAACACGGAGGGGTCGATCGCAACCGACCGATGAACCGCAGCTCATCATAGTGTTTGATCGCAACCAAACAGTGGACCGCAGCCCAAGAGAATGTCATCTGACCGCAGCCAGGAAAAAGGACGAACCGCAGCTCGTATAGAAACGTTTGATCGCAAACCAAACGGTGGACCGCAGCCCAAGAGAATGTCATCTGACCGTAGCCAGGAAAAAGGATGAACCGCAGCTCGTATAGAAACGTTTGATCGCAACCAAACGGTGGACCGCAGCGCAAGAGTATCAATCTGACCGCAGCCAGCTTCTGAACCGCAGCTCAGGATAACCAATCCGATCGCAACCGAATTGGGGTAACACACACATAACACATAGCAAGCACATGCAACCCACATTACACATTAGGAAGGGGGAGAAAACGTATAACAAAACCTATGCGTGATCCATCACTTACTAAGAATAGTCCTAAGGGGTTCATACTTCTTCCACCTAGGTCAACGGGATACCAATTCAACTAGCATGCAATATAATAGACTCATAAACCTACGAACGGTACCCGAAACATCAAACTAGACATAGACACGATAAACGGAGTCCGTTGGGACACCACGGGGAACGGGGAACATCAAACGGGGAAGCCGGGGTCCCGGGTGGGACGACTTTCCAGCGGGTAGCCGGTGGGTGGTGGGCCACCCGCCGGCTGCCCGCCGGGTTCTACTGTTCCAGGCAGCGGGTCGCTGGCGGGCAGCTGCCCGCCCGCCAGCCACCCGCTGCCAGGCGGTGGTTTACGGCTATGGGTAGGTGGCGGGTCCCCTACCCCCACCTACCCCCCACTGACTCTTTTCACACACTTTACCCCCCGGGAACCGTTATGGAACCCGAAACCATGCTTAGACACTTTACAACACAATTAACGACAACCCGTAGACAATTAACGATTCAAATACGAGGAACGAATGGAACATAACCTATCATGCTTTTCTAAGTATAATCAACACCCAAACATGCGATTTCCCCACCCGATAATCCAAGAATAAGATCATACGATACAACCTAGGGTTCTAATCACTTTTATATCAACAAGAATACGGTTCGTCTTCTAATTGCAAGATTCGGTAAGAATAACACATAATCATCAAGATCATCACCCAATTATCAAGAACAACACATAATCATCAGGAACTCCATATAATCATCAAGAATATCATAATTATCAAGAATCTCTCAATATCAAGATTATCAAGATCCCCCATGGGATCATCACATCAATCATCAACAATAATTATCACAAGTCATTAATACACAATAATATGGGGAAACCCTAAGGGGGAAATCATAGCTATGAAAATAGGTTTTGTTGAGACATGGGTTACCTCTTAGCCTTAATTAATTCCTTGGCTATGAAGGATCTTTCTTTAAGCTTTCTTGCTTTCTTGATTTCTTCTAAGTGAATTCTTGGAGCTCTCCTGGGGTGGTGGGGCGTCTAGGCGTGTGGGGGTTCTAGGTGCTCCATAAGTTTTCTATTTATAGATCCAAGGGTTTATTTAGAGTTTAATCCTATTGGGTTTAGGGGTTGGGTTTATATATTTGGGCCCATGGGCTATAATTAATCATTATAATTTATTATTTCTCCTGGGCTATTAATTAATTAATTAATCAATTGGTTTTAGGATTCGTAACACGGGGTGTTACACTCTCCCCCCCTTAACAGGAAGCTTCGTCCCCGAAGCTTGGCCCCGGGTGAGAAAAAAAATTTTCTCTTAGTTACCTGGAGTGAACAGCTCGGGATACTGTTCCTTCATCGTGTCTTTAAGTTCCCATGTTGCTTCCTTGGTCCCGTGGTTGGTCCAGAGGACCTTCACCATTTCTATGACTCGGTTCCGGGTATTTCTTGTTTTGGTGTCCAGGATTCTTACGGGTTTCTCTTCGTACACTAGTGACTCGTCGAGGTCTACGGTCTCGTGTTGGAGTACGTGGCTTGGATCGTGTATGTATTTCTTTAGCTGAGATACGTGGAACACGTTGTGGACTCGTTCTAGATCGACGGGTAAGGCGAGGCGGTAGGCCAATTCTCCGATTCTCTCCACGATTTCGTAAGGGCCGATGAATCGGGGGCTGAGTTTTCCTTTTCTTCCGAACCTCATTACTCCTCGTGTGGGCAAGATCCTTAGCCAGACCTTGTCTCCGAGGTTGAATTCGGCTGTCTTCCTCTTTAGGTCGGCGTAAGACTTCTGGCGGTCTTGGGCGGCCTTCATCCTTTCCTGGATGTGTTTGACCTTAGCTATGGTGTCTTGTCGGTATTGGGGGCCCAGTGTTACCGGGTTGACCATATCTTCCCAACATAATGGGGTTCTACATCTCTGACCATACAGTACTTCGTAGGGTGTCATTCGAATGCTCGCGTGGTAGCTGTTGTTGTATGAGAACTCGATGAGATCTAGGTGTTCTTCCCACGTCCCTCGGAAGTCTAGTGTGCAGGCTCTCAGCATGTCCTCGAGAGTTTGGATGGTTCTCTCGGTTTGGCCGTCTGTGGTGGGGTGAAAAGCTGTGCTTAGCTTTAGGTGCGTTCCCAATGCTGATTGTAGTGATTTCCAGAATTGTGAGAGGAATCTGGAATCTCTATCGGACACAATGTTTCGGGGGACTCCGTGGTATTTCACCACTCGGTTTATGTAGGCTTCGGCTAGTTGCGTCATTGTCCAGGTTTCCTTCATGGCAATGAATCGTGCCGTTTTGGTCAGCCGATCCACTATGACCCAGATTTTGTCCTTGCCGGTTCTTGTCGGGGGTAGCCCTCCGACGAAGTCCATGGATATGGAATCCCATTTTCCTTGGGGTATTTCGAGGGGTTGTACGAGTCCCTTGGGCCTGCATCGTTCGGCCTTTACTCTTTGGCAATTCAGGCACCTGGCCACGAAATCTGCGATTTCCTTCTTCATGTTTGGCCACCAAAACGTCCTCTTTACGTCTTGGTATAGCTTGTCACCTCCCGGGTGGACTGAGTACGAGGAGTTGTGTCCTTCCTCCAAGATCCGTTATTTCAAGTGGGGGTGTGTTGAGGGTACACACCACCTTCCCTTGTAACGGAGGCTACCGTCCGGGTGTGCCTCGAAGGAGCCTTCCTTCCCTTGGGTTAGGTCGTGGCGAATCTTATCTAGTTCCGGGTCCTGATGTTGCCCTGCTTTGATCTCTTCGAAGAGGGCGGGTATGGCTTGCGTGTTGAGTAGGTAGGCATTAGGGCGGGTTTGTCCCTGCTCTATTATTTCTAAGTGTAGTTTTTGGAAGTCCCTGTATAGTTGGTCCGGTAGGACCCACGTGGTGTTGAGGGAATGGGTCGTCTTTCGGCTTAGAGCGTCTGCAACGACGTTGGCTTTTCCCTCGTGGTATTGGATGTCTAGGTCGTAGTCTTTTATGAGTTCTAGCCACCTTCGTTGTCTCATGTTTAGGTCCTTTTGGGTGAAGATATACTTTAAGCTCTTATGGTCGGTGTAGATTTTGCATTGCACACCATACATGTAGTGTCTCCAGATCTTTAGTGCGAAAACGATAGCGGCTAGTTCGAGGTCATGGGTGGGGTAGTTTTCTTCGTGGGTCTTGAGTTGCCTGGATGCGTATGCTATTACCTTCCCTTTTTGCATCAGCACGCATCCCAACCCTTTCTTGGATGCATCGCTGTAGACCTCGAATTCTTCCGTCCCGGAGGGGATAGCTAGCACGGGCGCCGTGGTTAGCTTGTCCTTTAATTCTTGGAAGGCCGAGATGCAGTTGTTGTCCCATCGGAAGGGGGTTTCCTTTTTCATGAGCTTAATGAGGGGTTGGGCTATCTTGGTGAAGTCGGGTACAAACCTCCTGTAGTAACCAGCCAGGCCTAGGAAGCTTCGGACCTCCGAGAGTGAGCTTGGCGTTGTCCATTCTTTAACGGCGCGAATCTTAGCGGGGTCCACCCTGATCCCCTCTTTGGTTATTACGTTACCCAAGAAGGCTACGCTGTCTTGCCAGAATTCGCACTTAGAGAATTTAGCGTAGAGTTGGTTTTCTCGGAGGGTTTGTAGTGATGTGCGAAGGTGCCTCCCATGCTCTTCTTTATCTCGGGAGTAGACTAGGATGTCGTCAATGAACACAATGACGAAGTCATCCAGGTAAGGTCGGAATACTCGATTCATGAGGTCCATGAGTATGGCGGGTGCGTTAGTGAGGCCGAAGGGCATCACGGTAAACTCGTAGTGGCCGTAACGTGTTCGGAAGGCCGTTTTCTGGATGTCCGGTTGGCCACTTGGATTTGATGATATCCGGATCTTAGGTCGATCTTCGAGAATACTCCTGCCCCCTTAAGTTGGTCGAACAAGTCATCTATCCGGGGAAGGGGGTACCTATTCTTTATTGTAACCTGGTTGAGTTCCCTGTAGTCGATGCACAGGCGCATGCTCCCATCCTTTTTCTTAACGAACAATACCGGTGCCCCCCATGGGGAGGTGCTGGGCCGGATATAACCCTTATCTAGTAGTTCCTGGAGTTGCGCTTTCAGTTCTTTCATTTCCTTTGGTGCCAGTCGGTAGGGTGGTTTAGAGATCGGGGCGGCGCCCGGTGTGAGGTCTATGGTGAACTCGACCTCTCTGGCCGGGGGTGCCCCGGGAATTTCGTCCGGAAAAACGTCGGTGAACTCGTTTACCACTGGGATGTCCCGTGGTTCGAGTATTTTGGCGTTGAGGTCTTCGACTGAGCATAAGAAGGCCTCGTTTCCTTGGCCCAGATACTTCTTAATTTTCATCATGTTTACAAGCTTGATCCCCGGATCCTGGCGGATACTGCGGTATGACACCCTCTTACCGTCTGGTCCTCGTAGGACCACTTTTTGCTCTCCGCACAAGATTTGCGCTTGGAATTTCCCTAGCCAGTCCATGCCCAAGATCACTTGCATCCCATCCAGTTGGAACTGGATTAGGTTGCTGGGAAATTCCACCACTCGGATGGTGATTATCACATGTTCGTGCATGCGATCACATTTTATGATCTCGCCTGAGGTGTAACACCCCGTGTTACGGCCTTCAATCCCGGATTAATTATTAAATTAATACCATTAATAATAATTAAATATGATTTAATTCGGTTAGGTTTCCTTTAATTAATTAATAAAGGTCCACCATGAACCGTGGACCCTTGCCTAAATTAGAGTCCTAAGCCTATTAGGAATAAAGAAAGTAAACCCTTTACTATTCAGATTCTAATTAGGAATCCTAGACCTAGTTATCTATTAGGAATAAAGGAAGTAGGCCTTTGACTATTCAGACTACGATTAGGATTCCCTTTACTTAATTAATATGGTCCACTATAGACCATGGACCCTTATCCCTAAACCCAATCCTTAGTTCCAAAAGGAATAGAATTAGCAAGCCTATAATATTAGTTCCTAACCAGGACACCTAAATATATAAATAGGGGACTTAAGAGGCACCCAGAACCCCCCACCACAATAAACGTTCCACTACGCCAAAGTGCTCCAAGAATCCCCTTAGAAGAAATCAAGAAAGCAAGAAAGCTTAAAGAAAGACCCTTCATAGCCAAGGAATTAATTAAGGCTAAGAGGTAACCCATGTCTCAACAAAACCTATTTTTATAGCTATGATTTCCCCTTAGGGTTTCCCCCATATGATTGTAAATGGCGAATTACTATGATTATTATTGATGTTGATTTAATGATTCCATGGGGAATCTTGATAATCTTGATATTGGGAGTTTCTTGATAATTATGATGTTCTTGATGATTAATTGGGGTTTTGATGATTATGTGTTGTTCTTGATGATTATGATGTTCTTGATGATTAATTGGTATCCTTGATGATTATGTGTTGTTCCTACCGAATCTTGCAATTAGAAGACGAACCGTATTCTTGTTGATATAAAAGTGATTAGAACCCTAGGTTGTATCGTATGATCTTATTCTTGGACTATCGGGTGGGAAATCGCATGTTTGGGTGTGGATTATGTTTAGGAAAGCATGATAGGCCATGTGTCGTTCGTTTCCCGTATTTGATCCGTTAATTGTCTACTTGTTGTTGTTAATTGCGTTGTAAAGTGTCTAAGCATGGTTTCGGGTTCCACATCGGTTCCCGGGGCGAAAAGTGATGAAAAGAGTCAGTGGGGGGTAGGTGGGGATAGGGGACCCGCCACCTACCCGCGGCATTCTCGGGCAGCTCCGGCAGCGGGCAGCCGGCGGGCGGGCAGCTGCCCGCCAGGCACCCGCTGCCCGGAACAGTGACAGCCGGCGGGTGGACCCCCACCCACCGGCTACCCGCTAGAATCTCACCCCACCCGGGACCTCGGTCTCCCCGTTTGATGTTTCCCCGACCCCCGTGGTGTCCCAACGGACCCCGTTTGTCGTGCCTATGTCTAGTTGATGTTTCGGGTACCGTTCGTAGGTTTATAAGTCTGTTATATCGCATGCTAGATGAATTGGTATCCTATTGACCTAGGTGAAGGAAGTATGAACCCCTTAGGACTACTCTTAGTATGTGATGGATCACGCATAGGTTTGTTATATGCTTTACCCCCTTCCCAATGTGTAAACGTGGGTTGCATGTGCTTGCTATGTGTTATGTGTGCGTGCCACCCCAATTCGGTTGCGATCGGATTGGTTATCCTGAGCTGCGGTTCAGAAGCTGGCTGCGGTCAGATTGGTATTCCTGGCTGCGGTCAGATGACATTCTCTTGGGCTGCGGTCCACCGTTTGGTTGCGATCAAACGTTTTTATACGAGCTGCGGTTCGTCCTTTATCCTGGCTGCGGTCAGATGACACTCTCTTGGGCTGCGGTCCACTGTTTGGTTGCGATCAAACATTATGATGAGCTGCGGTTCATCGGTCGGTTGCGATCGACCTCCCCGTGTTGCGATACGGGGCATGGTGCTGCGGGGCTGTGTCAGAGCTATATGCGCTGACCCTCATGTATGGGCATGCGATCGGTCCCGTGGCGCCAACAATGTGCATTATGTGTGTGATATGGACGAGTTGTGACTATGATGCCTTGGGATGTGACTATGGGTTTCATATTGGGGATTGTTTATGATGGGATTATGATTACCGTTTATGCCTTGTTGTAACTGCTTTATCTATTGTGAAATGCTTATGCTTGCTATGTCTACTGCTGGCGTCTAGCCTTAACTGTTGAGTCATTCCCGGTTTTAAAAGCTAGAGTTCGTAGGATATATCTTCATGCTCATAATGGTTTTCGTATATCTATATATATATCTCTATATGTATTGTATTTCAACGCGTTGGAGTGGGTTACCAGCATCTCTCGCTGAACAGATATATTTGGCTTTCAGGCACAGAAGAATAAGTCACTGGAGCGCGCTAGAACTCGGAACGAAGAAGTAGATAGTTCCCTTCTCGGCCTGCGTGCCATATTATGCATTTACATTATTGAGGATATTAGTTAGTTAGCCTGTGCAGCTGGGTTCTCCAGCTCAGGTGTGGCATAGCACCCCGTACACTTGTATTATGTTTTGGGATTTAATGAGATAATACCCTTATTTTATAAGTTTTAAATGTCTTGAAAATCTGGGGTGTTACATTTGGTTTCAGAGCTTAAGTTTGACCCTAGGATAAGATTCTTAAGACCGGACTTTAGGACACTAGGCTTGAACTCTAGGTACTTAGGAACAAAGGATCCAGGAATCTTAGGACGCGCAGTGAGATTGTGAAACCTACACATAACCTCCCCTCACTTCATCCCTCTCTAACTTAAAGGAACCTCCCCCTACGCTTACCACACCAGGTAAGGGTGCGAATAGATAAGTTTACTTCCACAACTGGGTAACGTACACTTACCCGATAAATCGCCTCGCCCTAACTCCCGTCAAAAGACTTGACAAGGACCCTGACCAAAGAAAAGGAAGATTTGGATGACTACTAAGAAGAGGCGTTACAGTCAGGACTGCTAAAAGGGACGGACTGCAATACGCACCAACCCAGGGTAACCACGATAACCCCCGAGTCAGACAAATGACATGCACCTTCCGACAAGTTGCCTTATCTCGGCAAACCCGGGTTGCGGCTACAACAAACAGGAAGGAGAACTAGGACACTTATTAAAGTAGCGAAGGAACGACACCATTAGTCGAATCCTTGGGTGCAAGGTAAGTATATCGCGATACCTTGCGACCCCACCATCCCAATTTAAAATATCATCCGCCCTGAAACCCCAGCATCTTGATACCCCTATTTGTTGAAAACTCCCACCCCGAATCCTTAATTACCTTAAGAGCAAATTCGCAACCGTCATGACCTTGCTCACCCTTTGTTACGCTTAACCCAAACCCTCGGAAACCCTAAATTGTTATTGCCCTTACTCTAAGTTCATATCCCCACTCCGTTTGGAAACCCTGTTAAAAACCGTAGAGCAGCATAAGGCCCTTACCCTACCCAGGGGCGTGAAGAACCGACATTCATTGATTCAATATTAAAATAAGTTGTTAGATAGGAATCGGCAAAGTAGGTGGAGGTTACGAATACGTATCACCCCACCCTTGCACGAAAACCGTGAAGGCTTCACGAGAAACCATAGCCTGTACGTACGCCACCAAAGAACGCCATGCGTTGATAAGAGCGGGCAAAACAAATACGTTCAATGTGTCAGGGGCCCTCGCTACAGAAAACATCGTCAAATAGGTGCAACAGGCCGAACATCGAGGAGAACATAAATCCTTGCTAAGAATTTCATCCACCAAGGAAGGGATGAAACCCAATAGAACAAGAAAGACTAACCCGAAACCCCCCTTACCCTTAAGAACCCTCGGCAAGGATTAGGAGTCAAGACCTAGGGGTTTGACCCACTAAACCGACTGGGTCCAGACTTCTGGACATCCGAGGGGAACGTGCATGGAAACCATCACGAGAATTCCCCTGGAAGCCATAGAAACGAAGGGGACTTCGACAAGGGAAAGAAGAGAAAAACGAAAATCTTAGAATCAAACAAAGCCAAGAAAAAGGGATCACCAGTTCGACTGCACTCCACAACCAAGCCCCAAACAGGCATAATCACTCGAAGCCAAGAGTCCTTAGCCCCTTTCCCTCCCCTTGCCAATCAAATACCATTTCGTTAAAGAATCCGTCCTATCACTCCAAACCTCGCTCTTGATCCCTCATTACAGACAAACCCGTACAAGGTGGCAACCTTCCTTCCTGTATTACGACCTTGAGACATCGACCCTATCCGCCCCTCGACTTTGAAACCTAGCCCTTGCACTTCTTACACCCCTTTAAACCCAGACCAAGAAAACATAGATATATATATGTATGTATATCTGCCTCTAGAACTCGTGCTTAAGGATCAATGAACATTGTACGATGGGTCATCTTATGTATCCAAGTCCCTTTTATTGTGCACAAGGGCATGGGACTTGTCAGGACATGAATCTGTGCATTTTTGGGGTCTTTCCCGAAGGAATTGACTATTCCTAGTCACTTTCCCGCGGGTCCCCAACGGGTCCTTGACGGGACCTTGGCGGGTCCTTGGCAGGAGCTTGGCAGGCGGACGACCGCCCACCTCGCGCCCACTGGTACAATGTGCTGATTTCTTAACCCCTCATTTTATTGATTTGTGGCGCACTTGTGTGCCTCGATTGAGGAATGTGAGTCTTGGGTAAGGAACCATGGACCACCCAAACATAGTGTCCTACGTAAAAGACCTTGACGCACGAGACACCATCGAGGAATCACAATCAATTACATTGCACGAGTAATTGAAATCGGATCCTATGATACAACCGACTAGGGATGTTTGGCGTAAAGGATTGCGCAAACCAAGGAGGCGAGTTGGGAACTCGTACTAAGAACCCACGAAAACCTTAAAAGTCAAAATGCTAAGGAGGGACCGGGACTCCTCCAAACCATGGACATCGTTCGAGCAAATCAGAGGACTCCTTACAAGTTGTATGGAATCAAGAACTACGTAGCCCATGGTGCTAAGCAAAAGGGTGAAGAACACATTCGCGCCAAGACTTCAAGGTTCATTAAGGACCCACAAGGAAATGAAGTGACTTGTAAAGTCGACGAGTCATCCCACAACGAGATTTGGTAACCGACTGCGCTTTAAAAGAAAAAGGTCACGCAAGGACACCTTCATCATTAAAAATAACACAAACAAGGCACAACAATGCCGAACCTCGGGTAAGACATGAAGTCTTACTAAGAATTTCATCCACTAAAGAGGAGATGAAATTCAATAAGAAGAGAAATTCAACCCAAAGTCCATCGACTCCCAAGAGACTTTGGGAAGAATTTGGGAAGTGCGCCCTAAGAGATTGGCTTGGTTGACCCAACTCGGTCAAGACCTTGGGCGCATTAAAGAAGTAAGTGTTGAATCACCACGGGAAATTCCCTCAAGAAAGAAGAGAAGGATGAAACCTCAGCCTGGGATGCAAGGTCTTACAAGGATCTTAAAGTCAAGCAAGCACCAACACCAAGGAAGGAGGATCATCAGCTCGTCGGCGCATCGTGATCAAAGCATCTAACTAGATTATTCACTTGGGATCGAGAAAACCTTAACCCATCCTAGCCGAATTCCTTTTCCTCCATCGGAAAATCGGCCCCTTCCCTATTTCAAAACCCTTTCTACCCTTCAGACCCCATTCTCAATCCCATGTTTTAACGATTCCATACAAGTGGCAACCTCACAACCTAAGTTGCAACCTCGAAAACTTGATCCTAATTCCTGAATTCACCGTGTCCTCAAGTTTGAAACCCACTCTCTTAGCCCTGTAAAACCTAATCGCTCCCAAAAACCCAACACACATAGGCGTGCAAGTATACAATTTCCCCGTGGAATACCTTCTCTATAGGACCACGGTTCTTCTCTTGACTCGTTAACCCTGCAATGATTTCCAAGCTTCGGGGACGAAGCATCTCGTAAGGGGGGGAGAGTGTAACACCCCGTGTTACGGCCTTCAATCCCGGATTAATTATTAAATTAATCCCATTAATAATAATTAAATATGATTTAATTCGGTTAGGTTTCCTTTAACTAATTAATAAAGGTCCACCATGAACCGTGGACCCTTGCCTAAATTAGAGTCCTAAGCCTATTAGGAATAAAGAAAGTAAACCCTTTACTATTCAGATTCTAATTAAGAATCCTAGACCTAGTTATCTATTAGGAATAAAGGAAGTAGGCCTTTTACTATTCAGACTACGATTAGGATTCCCTTTAATTAATTAATATGGTCCACTATAGACCATGGACCCTTATCCCTAAACCCAATCCTTAGTTCCAAAAGGAATAGAATTAGCAAGCCTATAATATTAGTTCCTAACCAGGACTCCTAAATATATAAATAGGGGACTTAAGAGGCACCTAGAACCCCCCACCACAATAAACGTTACACTACCCCAAAGTGCTCCAAGAATCCCCTTAGAAGAAATCAAGAAAGCAAGAAAGCTTAAAGAAAGACCCTTCATAGCCAAGGAATTAATTAAGGCTAAGAGGTAACCCATGTCTCAACAAAACCTATTTTTATAGCTATGATTTCCCCTTAGGGTTTCCCCCATATGATTGTAAATGGCGAATTACTATGATTATTATTGATGTTGATTTAATGATTCCATGGGGAATCTTGATAATCTTGATATTGGGAGTTTCTTGATAATTATGATGTTCTTGATGATTAATTGGGATTTTGATGATTATGTGTTGTTCTTGATGATTATGATGTTCTTGATGATTAATTGGTATCCTTGATGATTATGTGTTGTTCCTACCGAATCTTGCAATTAGAAGACGAACCGTATTCTTGTTGATATAAAAGTGATTAGAACCCTAGGTTGTATCGTATGATCTTATTCTTGGACTATCGGGTGGGAAATCGCATGTTTGGGTGTGGATTATGTTTAGGAAAGCATGATAGGCCATGTGTCGTTCGTTTCCCGTATTTGATCCGTTAATTGTCTACTTGTTGTTGTTAATTGCGTTGTAAAGTGTCTAAGCATGGTTTCGGGATCCACATCGGTTCCCGGGGCGAAAAGTGATGAAAAGAGTCAGTGGGGGGTAGGTGGGGGTAGGGGACCCGCCACCTACCCGCGGCATTCTCGGGCAGCTCCGGCAGCGGGCAGCCGGCGGGCGGGCAGCTGCCCGCCAGGCACCCGCTGCCCGGAACAGTGACAGCCGGCGGGTGGACCCCCACCCACCGGCTACCCGCTAGAATCTCACCCCACCCGGGACCTCGGTCTCCCCGTTTGATGTTTCCCCGACCCCCGTGGTGTCCCAACGGACCCCGTTTGTCGTGCCTATGTCTAGTTGATGTTTCGGGTACCGTTCGTAGGTTTATAAGTCTGTTATATCGCATGCTAGATGAATTGGTATCCTATTGACCTAGGTGAAGGAAGTATGAACCCCTTAGGACTACTCTTAGTATGTGATGGATCACGCATAGGTTTGTTATATGCTTTACCCCCTTCCCAATGTGTAAACGTGGGTTGCATGTGCTTGCTATGTGTTATGTGTGCGTGCCACCCCAATTCGGTTGCGATCGGATTGGTTATCCTGAGCTGCGGTTCAGAAGCTGGCTGCGGTCAGATTGGAATTCCTGGCTGCGGTCAGATGACATTCTCTTGGGCTGCGGTCCACCGTTTGGTTGCGATCAAACGTTTTTATACGAGCTGCGGTTCGTCCTTTATCCTGGCTGCGGTCAGATGACACTCTCTTGGGCTGCGGTCCACTGTTTGGTTGCGATCAAACATTATGATGAGCTGCGGTTCATCGGTCGGTTGCGATCGACCTCCCCGTGTTGCGATACGGGGCATGGTGCTGCCGGGGCTGTGTCAGAGCTATATGCGCTGACCCTCATGTATGGGCATGCGATCGGTCCCGTGGCGCCAACAATGTGCATTATGTGTGTGATATGACGAGTTGTGACTATGATGCCTTGGGATGTGACTATGGGTTTCATATTGGGGATTGTTTATGATGGGATTATGATTACCGTTTATGCCTTGTTGTAACTGCTTTATCTATTGTGAAATGCTTATGCTTGCTATGTCTACTGCTGGCGTCTAGCCTTAACTGTTGAGTCATTCCCAGTTTTAAAAGCTAGAGTTCGTAGGATATATCTTCATGCTCATAATGGTTTTCGTATATCTATATATATATCTCTATATGTATTGTATTTCAACGCGTTGGAGTGGGTAACCAGCATCTCTCGCTGAACAGATATATTTGGCTTTCAGGCACAGAAGAATAAGTCACTGGAGCGTGCTAGAACTCGGAACGTAGAAGTAGATAGTTCCCTTCTCGGCCTGCGTGCCATATTATGCATTTACATTATTGAGGATATTAGTTAGTTAGCCTGTGCACCTGGGTTCTCCAGCTCAGGTGTGGCATAGCACCCCGTACACTTGTATTATGTTTGGGATTTAATGAGATAATACCCTTATTTTATAAGTTTTAAATGTCTTGAAAATCTTGGGTGTTACATGAGGCCACCTTGACTTGGAGCCGGACCTTGGTGCTGGTGTTAAGGTCGAGCTGGGGTGGCGAATTCGGTTGCTATAAATGAGTTGGTAGCCCCCGAGTCAAATAGTATGGTGGCTGGGGTGGCGTTCACTAGGAAGGTTCCGGAGACTATGTTGCTATCTCCGATCCTGGCCTTGCTTAGGTGAGGATCCTTCCCCGGGCAGTCGGCGTGATGGCCCGGCTCAGTGGGGTGGTTTTGGGGTTTTTAGACTCTTTGGCGGGAATTGGGCGACTTCTTTCGGGCTTCCTTTTATACCCCAGTCGTGTCCCTTGGGGCGGGTTCGTTACCTGTTGTAGTTGACACGCCTTGGCGTAGGCTTCTCCGAGGGTCTTTGGTTCTTGGGCGGCCAAGGCCCTCTGGTGTTCGGGGTTAAGACCTGCTAGGAATTTCCTGACCTTGATTCCTTCGGTGGATACTAGCTTGGGGGTGAGGCGAGCCAGTTGCAGAATCGTTGGTAGTATTCTGAGACTGGGGCCGCCCCTTGCCTTAGATGGAGGAATTCCTCGCGTGTGACGGCTTTCAGATGATCGGGGTAGAACCGTTCTCGTAACCGTGTTTTTAGGCCTTCCCAGTCGAATCCGGGGGTCGTGTTCGTACATAGGTCCCTCACGGGCCCACCAGGTGTCGGCCTCGTGTCTGAAGTAGAAGGAGGCTATCCCGACTTGGCGGTGTTCGGGGCATTGGGTTGCCCTGAATACCCTGTCGAAGGTCTCGATCCATTCCTCGAGGGTCGTGGGGTCTTCGTCTCCCGAGAAGGTGGGCGGTTGGTGTGCCGAGACTTGGTGGTGGATTTCCAAGTTCTCGTTCGTTGGTAGGGGTTGAGGAATGACAGTGCTTAGTGCCTGGGCAATTTGGGTCAGGCGTTGTAGATTCTGAGTCAGGAGTTCCTAGGTAGGGTGTCTCGGCGTTCCTGTCGGTTTCTTCTTGGTGCCATCCTGGTGGTTAAAGGTTGATATTATTTTGTGCTTTCACCTTGATGTAATAAGCGGAGAAGAGTTCTTAATATTAGAGGGGGTGAAGTGAGGGAGGTGATGTGTAGGTTTCTCAGTCTTACCGCGCGTCCTAAGATTCCTGAGTCCTATGTTCCTAAATACCTAGAGTTCAAGCTTAATGTCCTAAAGTTCGGTCTTAAGAGTTTTATCCTAGGGTCAAACTTAGGCTCTGATACCAACTGTAACACCCCAGATTTTCAAGACATTTTAAAACTTATAGAATAAAGGTGAAATCTCATTAAATCCCAAAACATAATACAAGAGTATGGGGTGCTATGCCACACCTGAGCTAGAGAACTCAGGTGCACAGGCTAACTACTAATATCCTCAATAATGTAAACGCATAAGCATGGCACGCAGGCCAAAAGGGAACTATCTACTTCTACGTTCCAAGTTCTAGCGCGCTCCAGTGACTTATTCTTCTGTGCCTGAAAGCCAAATATATCTGTTCAGCGAGAGATGCTGGTAACCCACTCCAACGCGTTGAAATACAATACATATAGAGATATCTATAGATATACGAAAACCATTATGAGCATGAAGATATATCCTACGAACTCTAGCTTTAAAACCGGGAATGACTCGACAGATAAGGCCAGACACAAGCAACAGTTATAACGAGCATATGCTGTTCACAATAGACAAGGCATATAAGGCAAGGCATAAACAATAATCATAACCCAACATGAACAATCCCCAATATAAGTCCCATAGTCACATCCCCAAGACACTCATAATCACAACTCATCCATATCACAACACATAACACACTTTGTTGGCGCCACAGGACCAATCGCATGCCCATACATGAGGGTCAGCGCATATAGCTTTGACACGGCCCCGCAGCACCCTGCCCCGTATCGCAACGGAGGGGTCAATCGCAACCGACCAATGAACCGCAGCTCATCATAGTGTTTGAT
>NW_017619620.1:91092-208592 GCF_001879475.1 Ipomoea nil
GGCACCCGCTGCCCGGAACAGTGACAGCCGGCGGGTGGACCCCCACCCACCGGCTACCGCTAGAATCTCACCCCACCCGGGACCTCGGTCTCCCCGTTTGATGTTTCCCGACCCCCGTGGTGTCCCAACGGACCCCGTTTGTCGTGCCTATGTCTAGTTGATGTTTCGGGTACCGTTCGTAGGTTTATAAGTCTGTTATATCGCATGCTAGATGAATTGGTATCCTATTGACCTAGGTGAAGGAAGTATGAACCCCTTAGGACTACTCTTAGTATGTGATGGATCACGCATAGGTTTGTTATATGCTTTACCCCCTTCCCAATGTGTAAACGTGGGTTGCATGTGCTTGCTATGTGTTATGTGTGCGTGCCACCCCAATTCGGTTGCGATCGGATTGGTTATCCTGAGCTGCGGTTCAGAAGCTGGCTGCGGTCAGATTGGTATTCCTGGCTGCGGTCAGATGACATTCTCTTGGGCTGCGGTCCACCGTTTGGTTGCGATCAAACGTTTTATACGAGCTGCGGTTCGTCCTTTATCCTGGCTGCGGTCAGATGACACTCTCTTGGCTGCGGTCCACTGTTTGGTTGCGATCAAACATTATGATGAGCTGCGGTTCATCGGTCGGTTGCGATCGACCTCCCCGTGTTGCGATACGGGCATGTGCTGCGGGGCTGTGTCAGAGCTATATGCGCTGACCCTCATGTATGGGCATGCGATCGGTCCCGTGGCGCCAACAATGTGCATTATGTGTGTGATATGGACGAGTTGTGACTATGATGCCTTGGGATGTGACTATGGGTTTCATATTGGGGATTGTTTATGATGGGATTATGATTACCGTTTATGCCTTGTTGTAACTGCTTTATCTATTGTGAAATGCTTATGCTTGCTATGTCTACTGCTGGCGTCTAGCCTTAACTGTTGAGTCATTCCCGGTTTTAAAAGCTAGAGTTCGTAGGATATATCTTCATGCTCATAATGGTTTTCGTATATCTATATATATATCTCTATATGTATTGTATTTCAACGCGTTGGAGTGGGTTACCAGCATCTCTCGCTGAACAGATATATTTGGCTTTCAGGCACAGAAGAATAAGTCACTGGAGCGCGCTAGAACTCGGAACGTAGAAGTAGATAGTTCCCTTCTCGGCCTGCGTGCCATATTATGCATTTACATTATTGAGGATATTAGTTAGTTAGCCTGTGCACTGGGTTCTCCAGCTCAGGTGTGGCATAGCACCCCGTACACTTGTATTATGTTTTGGGATTTAATGAGATAATACCCTTATTTTATAAGTTTTAAATGTCTTGAAAATCTGGGGTGTTACAGTTGGTATCAGAGCTTAAGTTTGACCCTAGGATAAGATTCTTAAGACCGGACTTTAGGACACTAGGCTTGAACTCTAGGTACTTAGGAACAAAGGATCCAGGAATCTTAGGACGCCGCAGTGAGATTGTGAAACCTACACATAACCTCCCCTCACTTCATCCCTCTCTAACTTAAAGGAACCTCCCCTACGCTTACCACACCAGGTAAGGGTGCGAATAGATAAGTTTACTTCCACAACTGGGGTAACGTACACTTACCCGATAAATCGCCTCGCCCTAACTCCCGTCAAAAGACTTGACAAGGACCCTGACCAAAGAAAAGGAAGATTTGGATGACTACTAAGAAGAGGCGTTACAGTCAGGACTGCTAAAAGGGACGGACTGCAATACGCACCAACCCAGGGTAACCACGATAACCCCCGAGTCAGACAAATGACATGCACCTTCCGACAAGTTGCCTTATCTCGGCAAACCCGGGTTGCGGCTACAACAAACAGGAAGGAGAACTAGGACACTTATTAAAGTAGCGAAGGAACGACACCATTAGTCGAATCCTTGGGTGCAAGGTAAGTATATCGCGATACCTTGCGACCCCACCATCCCAATTTAAAATATCATCCGCCCTGAAACCCCAGCATCTTGATACCCCTATTTGTTGAAAACTCCCACCCCGAATCCTTAATTACCTTAAGAGCAAATTCGCAACCGTCATGACCTTGCTCACCCTTTGTTACGCTTAACCCAAACCCTCGGAAACCCTAAATTGTTATTGCCCTTACTCTAAGTTCATATCCCCACTCCGTTTGGAAACCCTGTTAAAAACCGTAGAGCAGCATAAGGCCCTTACCCTACCCAGGGGCGTGAAGAACCGACATTCATTGATTCAATATTAAATAAGTTTGTTAGATAGGAATCGGCAAAGTAGGTGGAGGTTACGAATACGTATCACCCCACCCTTGCACGAAAACCGTGAAGGCTTCACGAGAAACCATAGCCTGTACGTACGCCACCAAAGAACGCCATGCGTTGATAAGAGCGGGCAAAACAAATACGTTCAATGTGTCAGGGGCCCTCGCTACAGAAAACATCGTCAAATAGGTGCAACAGGCCGAACATCGAGGAGAACATAAATCCTTGCTAAGAATTTCATCCACCAAGGAAGGGATGAAACCCAATAGAACAAGAAAGACTAACCCGAAACCCCCTTACCCTTAAGAACCCTCGGCAAGGATTAGGAGTCAAGACCTAGGGGTTTGACCCACTAAACCGACTGGGTCCAGACTTCTGGACATCCGAGGGGAACGTGCATGGAAACCATCACGAGAATTCCCCTGGAAGCCATAGAAACGAAGGGGACTTCGACAAGGGAAAGAAGAGAAAAACGAAAATCTTAGAATCAAACAAAGCCAAGAAAAAAGGATCACCAGTTCGACTGCACTCCACAACCAAGCCCCAAACAGGCATAATCACTCGAAGCCAAGAGTCCTTAGCCCCTTTCCCTCCCCTTGCCAATCAAATACCATTTCGTTAAAGAATCCGTCCTATCACTCCAAACCTCGCTCTTGATCCCTCATTACAGACAAACCCGTACAAGGTGGCAACCTTCCTTCCTGTATTACGACCTTGAGACATCGACCCTATCCGCCCTCGACTTTGAAACCTAGCCCTTGCACTTCTTACACCCCTTTAAACCCAGACCAAGAAAACATAGATATATATATGTATGTATATCTGCCTCTAGAACTCGTGCTTAAGGATCAATGAACATTGTACGATGGGTCATCTTATGTATCCAAGTCCCTTTTATTGTGCACAAGGGCATGGGACTTGTCAGGACATGAATCTGTGCATTTTTGGGGTCTTTCCCGAAGGAATTGACTATTCCTAGTCACTTTCCCGCGGGTCCCAACGGGTCCTTGACGGGACCTTGGCGGGTCCTTGGCAGGAGCTTGGCAGGCGGACGACCGCCCACCTCGCGCCACTGGTACAATGTGCTGATTTCTTAACCCCTCATTTTATTGATTTGTGGCGCACTTGTGTGCCTCGATTGAGGAATGTGAGTCTTGGGTAAGGAACCATGGACCACCCAAACATAGTGTCCTACGTAAAAGACCTTGACGCACGAGACACCATCGAGGAATCACAATCAATTACATTGCACGAGTAATTGAAATCGGATCCTATGATACAACCGACTAGGGATGTTTGGCGTAAAGGATTGCGCAAACCAAGGAGGCGAGTTGGGAACTCGTACTAAGAACCCACGAAAACCTTAAAAGTCAAAATGCTAAGGAGGGACCGGGACTCCTCCAAACCATGGACATCGTTCGAGCAAATCAGAGGACTCCTTACAAGTTGTATGGAATCAAGAACTACGTAGCCCATGGTGCTAAGCAAAAGGGTGAAGAACACATTCGCGCCAAGACTTCAAGGTTCATTAAGGACCCACAAGGAAATGAAGTGACTTGTAAAGTCGACGAGTCATCCCACAACGAGATTTGGTAACCGACTGCGCTTTAAAAGAAAAAGGTCACGCAAGGACACCTTCATCATTAAAAATAACACAAACAAGGCACAACAATGCCGAACCTCGGGTAAGACATGAAGTCTTACTAAGAATTTCATCCACTAAAGAGGAGATGAATTCAATAAGAAGAGAAATTCAACCCAAAGTCCATCGACTCCCAAGAGACTTTGGGAAGAATTTGGGAAGTGCGCCCTAAGAGATTGGCTTGGTTGACCCAACTCGGTCAAGACCTTGGGCGCATTAAAGAAGTAAGTGTTGAATCACCACGGGAAATTCCCTCAAGAAAGAAGAGAAGGATGAAACCTCAGCCTGGGATGCAAGGTCTTACAAGGATCTTAAAGTCAAGCAAGCACCAACACCAAGGAAGGAGGATCATCAGCTCGTCGGCGCATCGTGATCAAAGCATCTAACTAGATTATTCACTTGGGATCGAGAAAACCTTAACCCATCCTAGCCGAATTCCTTTTCCTCCATCGGAAAATCGGCCCCTTCCCTATTTCAAAACCCTTTCTACCCTTCAGACCCCATTCTCAATCCCATGTTTTAACGATTCCATACAAGTGGCAACCTCACAACCTAAGTTGCAACCTCGAAAACTTGATCCTAATTCCTGAATTCACCGTGTCCTCAAGTTTGAAACCCACTCTCTTAGCCCTGTAAAACCTAATCGCTCCCAAAAACCCAACACACATAGGCGTGCAAGTATACAATTTCCCCGTGGAATACCTTCTCTATAGGACCACGGTTCTTCTCTTGACTCGTTAACCCTGCAATGATTTCCAAGCTTCGGGGACGAAGCATCTCGTAAGGGGGGAGAGTGTAACACCCCGTGTTACGGCCTTCAATCCCGGATTAATTATTAAATTAATCCCATTAATAATAATTAAATATGATTTAATTCGGTTAGGTTTCCTTTAACTAATTAATAAAGGTCCACCATGAACCGTGGACCCTTGCCTAAATTAGAGTCCTAAGCCTATTAGGAATAAAGAAAGTAAACCCTTTACTATTCAGATTCTAATTAAGAATCCTAGACCTAGTTATCTATTAGGAATAAAGGAAGTAGGCCTTTTACTATTCAGACTACGATTAGGATTCCCTTTAATTAATTAATATGGTCCACTATAGACCATGGACCCTTATCCCTAAACCCAATCCTTAGTTCCAAAAGGAATAGAATTAGCAAGCCTATAATATTAGTTCCTAACCAGGACTCCTAAATATATAAATAGGGGACTTAAGAGGCACCTAGAACCCCCCACCACAATAAACGTTACACTACCCCAAAGTGCTCCAAGAATCCCCTTAGAAGAAATCAAGAAAGCAAGAAAGCTTAAAGAAAGACCCTTCATAGCCAAGGAATTAATTAAGGCTAAGAGGTAACCCATGTCTCAACAAAACCTATTTTTATAGCTATGATTTCCCCTTAGGGTTTCCCCCATATGATTGTAAATGGCGAATTACTATGATTATTATTGATGTTGATTTAATGATTCCATGGGGAATCTTGATAATCTTGATATTGGGAGTTTCTTGATAATTATGATGTTCTTGATGATTAATTGGGATTTTGATGATTATGTGTTGTTCTTGATGATTATGATGTTCTTGATGATTAATTGGTATCCTTGATGATTATGTGTTGTTCCTACCGAATCTTGCAATTAGAAGACGAACCGTATTCTTGTTGATATAAAAGTGATTAGAACCCTAGGTTGTATCGTATGATCTTATTCTTGGACTATCGGGTGGGAAATCGCATGTTTGGGTGTGGATTATGTTTAGGAAAGCATGATAGGCCATGTGTCGTTCGTTTCCCGTATTTGATCCGTTAATTGTCTACTTGTTGTTGTTAATTGCGTTGTAAAGTGTCTAAGCATGGTTTCGGGATCCACATCGGTTCCCGGGGCGAAAAGTGATGAAAAGAGTCAGTGGGGGGTAGGTGGGGGTAGGGGACCCGCCACCTACCCGCGGCATTCTCGGGCAGCTCCGGCAGCGGGCAGCCGGCGGGGCGGGCAGCTGCCCGCCAGGCACCCGCTGCCCGGAACAGTGACAGCCGGCGGGTGGACCCCCACCCACCGGCTACCCGCTAGAATCTCACCCCACCCGGGACCTCGGTCTCCCCGTTTGATGTTTCCCCGACCCCCGTGGTGTCCCAACGGACCCCGTTTGTCGTGCCTATGTCTAGTTGATGTTTCGGGTACCGTTCGTAGGTTTATAAGTCTGTTATATCGCATGCTAGATGAATTGGTATCCTATTGACCTAGGTGAAGGAAGTATGAACCCCTTAGGACTACTCTTAGTATGTGATGGATCACGCATAGGTTTGTTATATGCTTTACCCCCTTCCCAATGTGTAAACGTGGGTTGCATGTGCTTGCTATGTGTTATGTGTGCGTGCCACCCCAATTCGGTTGCGATCGGATTGGTTATCCTGAGCTGCGGTTCAGAAGCTGGCTGCGGTCAGATTGGAATTCCTGGCTGCGGTCAGATGACATTCTCTTGGGCTGCGGTCCACCGTTTGGTTGCGATCAAACGTTTTTATACGAGCTGCGGTTCGTCCTTTATCCTGGCTGCGGTCAGATGACACTCTCTTGGGCTGCGGTCCACTGTTTGGTTGCGATCAAACATTATGATGAGCTGCGGTTCATCGGTCGGTTGCGATCGACCTCCCCGTGTTGCGATACGGGGCATGGTGCTGCGGGGCTGTGTCAGAGCTATATGCGCTGACCCTCATGTATGGGCATGCGATCGGTCCCGTGGCGCCAACAATGTGCATTATGTGTGTGATATGGACGAGTTGTGACTATGATGCCTTGGGATGTGACTATGGGTTTCATATTGGGGATTGTTTATGATGGGATTATGATTACCGTTTATGCCTTGTTGTAACTGCTTTATCTATTGTGAAATGCTTATGCTTGCTATGTCTACTGCTGGCGTCTAGCCTTAACTGTTGAGTCATTCCCAGTTTTAAAAGCTAGAGTTCGTAGGATATATCTTCATGCTCATAATGGTTTTCGTATATCTATATATATATCTCTATATGTATTGTATTTCAACGCGTTGGAGTGGGTAACCAGCATCTCTCGCTGAACAGATATATTTGGCTTTCAGGCACAGAAGAATAAGTCACTGGAGCGTGCTAGAACTCGGAACGTAGAAGTAGATAGTTCCCTTCTCGGCCTGCGTGCCATATTATGCATTTACATTATTGAGGATATTAGTTAGTTAGCCTGTGCACCTGGGTTCTCCAGCTCAGGTGTGGCATAGCACCCCGTACACTTGTATTATGTTTTGGGATTTAATGAGATAATACCCTTATTTTATAAGTTTTAAATGTCTTGAAAATCTTGGGTGTTACATGAGGCCACCTTGACTTGGAGCCGGACCTTGGTGCTGGTGTTAAGGTCGAGCTGGGTGGCGAATTCGGTTGCTATAAATGAGTTGGTAGCCCCCGAGTCAAATAGTATGGTGGCTGGGGTGGCGTTCACTAGGAAGGTTCCGGAGACTATGTTGCTATCTCCGATCCTGGCCTTGCTTAGGGTGAGGATCCTTCCCCGGGCAGTCGGCGTGATGGCCCGGCTCAGTGGGGTGGTTTTGGGGTTTTTAGACTCTTTGGCGGGAATTGGGCGACTTCTTTCGGGCTTCCTTTTATACCCCAGTCGTGTCCCTTGGGGCGGGTTCGTTACCTGTTGTAGTTGACACGCCTTGGCGTAGGCTTCTCCGAGGGTCTTTGGTTCTTGGGCGGCCAAGGCCCTCTGGTGTTCGGGGTTAAGACCTGCTAGGAATTTCCTGACCTTGATTCCTTCGGTGGATACTAGCTTGGGGGTGAGGCGAGCCAGTTGGCAGAATCGTTGGTAGTATTCTGAGACTGGGGCCGCCCCTTGCCTTAGATGGAGGAATTCCTCGCGTGTGACGGCTTTCAGATGATCGGGGTAGAACCGTTCTCGTAACCGTGTTTTTAGGCCTTCCCAGTCGAATCCGGGGTCGTGTTCGTACATAGGTCCCTCACGGGCCCACCAGGTGTCGGCCTCGTGTCTGAAGTAGAAGGAGGCTATCCCGACTTGGCGGTGTTCGGGGCATTGGGTTGCCCTGAATACCCTGTCGAAGGTCTCGATCCATTCCTCGAGGGTCGTGGGTCTTCGTCTCCCGAGAAGGTGGGCGGTTGGTGTGCCGAGACTTGGTGGTGGATTTCCAAGTTCTCGTTCGTTGGTAGGGGTTGAGGAATGACAGTGCTTAGTGCCTGGGCAATTTGGGTCAGGCGTTGTAGATTCTGAGTCAGGAGTTCCTAGGTAGGGTGTCTCGGCGTTCCTGTCGGTTTCTTCTTGGGTGCCATCCTGGTGGTTAAAGGTTGATATTATTTTGTGCTTTCACCTTGATGTAATAAGCGGAGAAGAGTTCTTAATATTAGAGGGGGTGAAGTGAGGGGAGGTGATGTGTAGGTTTCTCAGTCTTACCGCGCGTCCTAAGATTCCTGAGTCCTATGTTCCTAAATACCTAGAGTTCAAGCTTAATGTCCTAAAGTTCGGTCTTAAGAGTTTTATCCTAGGGTCAAACTTAGGCTCTGATACCAACTGTAACACCCCAGATTTTCAAGACATTTAAAACTTATAGAATAAAGGTGAAATCTCATTAAATCCCAAAACATAATACAAGAGTATGGGGTGCTATGCCACACCTGAGCTAGAGAACTCAGGTGCACAGGCTAACTACTAATATCCTCAATAATGTAAACGCATAAGCATGGCACGCAGGCCAAAAAGGGAACTATCTACTTCTACGTTCCAAGTTCTAGCGCGCTCCAGTGACTTATTCTTCTGTGCCTGAAAGCCAAATATATCTGTTCAGCGAGAGATGCTGGTAACCCACTCCAACGCGTTGAAATACAATACATATAGAGATATCTATAGATATACGAAAACCATTATGAGCATGAAGATATATCCTACGAACTCTAGCTTTAAAACCGGGAATGACTCGACAGATAAGGCCAGACACAAGCAACAGTTATAACGAGCATATGCTGTTCACAATAGACAAGGCATATAAGGCAAGGCATAAACAATAATCATAACCCAACATGAACAATCCCCAATATAAGTCCCATAGTCACATCCCCCAAGACACTCATAATCACAACTCATCCATATCACAACACATAACACACTTTGTTGGCGCCACAGGACCAATCGCATGCCCATACATGAGGGTCAGCGCATATAGCTTTGACACGGCCCCGCAGCACCCTGCCCCGTATCGCAACACGGAGGGGTCAATCGCAACCGACCAATGAACCGCAGCTCATCATAGTGTTTGATCGCAACCAAACAGTGGACCGCAGCCCAAGAGAATGTCATCTGACCGCAGCTAGGAAAAAGGACGAACCGCAGCTCGTATAGAAATGTTTGATCGCAACCAAACGGTGGACCGCAGCCCAAGAGAATGTCATCTGACCGCAGCCAGGAAAAAGGACGAACCGCAGCTCGTATAGAAACGTTTGATCGCAACCAAACGGTGGACCGCAGCGCAAGAGTATCAATCTGACCGCAGCCAGCTTCTGAACCGCAGCTCAGGATAACCAATCCGATCGCAACCGAATACATAGCAAGCACATGCAACCCACATTACACATTAGGAAGGGGGAGAAAACGTATAACAAAACCTATGCGTGATCCATCACTTACTAAGAATAGTCCTAAGGGGATCATACTTCTTCCACCTAAGTCAACGGGATACCAATTCAACTAGCATGCAATATAATAGACTCATAAACCTACGAACGGTACCCGAAACATCAAACTAGACATAGGCACGATAAACGGAGTCCGTTGGGACACCACGGGGAACGGGGAACATCAAACGGGGAAGCCGGGGTCCCGGGTGGGACGACTTTCCAGCGGGTAGCCGGTGGGTGGTGGGCCACCCGCCGGGTTCTACTGTTCCGGGCAGCGGGTCGCCGGCGGGCAGCTGCCAGCCCGTCGGCCACCCGCTGCCAGGCGGTGGTTTACAGCTATGGGTAGGTGGCGGGTCCCCTACCCCCCACTGACTCTTTTCACACACTTTACCCCCCGGGAACCGTTATGGAACCCGAAACCATGCTTAGACACTTTACAACACAATTAACGACAACCCGTAGACAATTAACGATTCAAATACGAGGAACGAACGACACATAACCTATCATGCTTTTCTAAGTATAATCAACACCCAAACATGCGATTTCCCCACCCGATAATCCAAGAATAAGATCATACGATACAACCTAGGGTTCTAATCACTTTTATATCAACAAGAATACGGTTCGTCTTCTAATTGCAAGATTCGGTAAGAATAACACATAATCATCAAGATCATCACCCAATTATCAAGAACAACACATAATCATCAGGAACTCCATATAATCATCAAGAATATCATAATTATCAAGAATCTCTCAATATCAAGATTATCAAGATCCCCCATGGGATCATCACATCAATCATCAACAATAATTATCACAAGTCATTAATACACAATAATATGGGGAAACCCTAAGGGGGAAATCATAGCTATGAAAATAGGTTTTGTTGAGACATGGGTGACCTCTTAGCCTTAATTAATTCCTTGGCTATGAAGGATCTTTCTTTAAGCTTTCTTGCTTTCTTGATTTCTTCTAAGGCAATTCTTGGAGCTCTCCTGGGGTGGTGGGGCGTCTAGGCGTGTGGGGGTTCTAGGTGCTCCCTAAGTTTTCTATTTATAGATCTAAGGGTTTATTTAGAGTTTAATCCTATTGGGTTTAGGGGTTGGGTTTATATATTTGGGCCCATGGGCTACGGTAGCCTTTTTCCTAATTAATCATTATAATTTATTCTTTCTCCTGGGCTATTAATTAATTAATTAATCAATTGGTTTTAGGATTCGTAACACGGGGTGTTACAGAGGACATGTGTCTTATGGCAAATGGAAATGAAGAAAATGAGGTAACATCTCACTCTTATGATTCTGTCAATTCTTCATTTTCTAGAGAGTCCTTCTTTCACTTAATGGAAGAATGTCAAACCGTAATGGACACTCACTCTCAACTCAAAGAGCGCAATTGTCTTTTGATTCTCGAAAAAGATCAAATAAATGAGAAATTGCAAAATGCTCTACTTGAAGTGAAAGACTTGAAAGATAAAATTATTTGTCTTCAAGAAGAGTGTAAATCAAGGGAAGTGAGAGAACACAACCTTAGAGAGGTTATAGCAACATTTACACATTCATCCAAAATAATGGACAAAATGGTAAATATGCAAAAACCCTCAAGTGATAAAACCGGACTTGGTTATGATCCATCGTGTTCTCAAGCCTCCAAGAACTTGGCCAATTCTACTACTACTTTAAGTAATAAAGTCCAAGTAGTAAAATTTGTAAAAGGTCAAGAAAGCACAGTGAGACAAAGAGTTGGTTATCAAACGAATGTCAAAATTAATACTATTAGGCCAAAACCCCATAGAAATATTATTTCACCTAAACAGTATACAAAAAGGCAAAAGTTTGTTCCTAAATGGAAATATACCAATGAGTCTAGTGCACAAAGCCCTCATAGGAAAATGGGAAGGAATCCAAGAATTGAGGCAGGGAGAGTTTATCCCTCAAAACAAGATTGGTTTGGTTATATTAAACCATGGACTAAGTCCAGATTTAATGCCTATCATAGGCTCAAACAATCTTCTTCCCACGTGCCAAAAAATCGAGTAAATTTTCAAAAACCGGCACAAAAAATGTTTTCAAAAATTAATTATGATTATAATATGTTTAATGGTTACCAATCACCTAAACTTAGATCAGTGAGTACAAGGTGGATTTGGGTACCAAAAATGACTAACACTCAATGACCCAAATCAAGTTGGGTACCTAAAAATGTTTAATTTGTTTGCAGGAAGTTTGGTACTTCGATAGTGGATGTTCTAGACACATGACTGGAAATAAATCTAGTCTTGTGAATCTTAAGAATATCAAAGGACCCAAAGTCGTATTCGGTGGAAATGAACGATACGGCATAACAAAAGGAATTGGTACAATTTTTCGAAATGGTCTGACAATCGAAGATGTATCCCTTGTTGAAGGTCTAAAATTCAACTTGTTGAGTACAAGTCAATTTTGTGACAAAAGATATTTAGTAGAGTTCTTCAAAGACAAGTGCCAAGTGAAGAATAATTCCTCGGGAGAAGTTGTGCTCGAAGGAATAAGGAAGAAAAATATGTATGTTGTGGATTGGAACACAACAAAAGAATCAGTGTGTCTACTAGCAAACAACTCACACGCAACAAGTTGGGAATGGCACAAGAAGTTGAATCATCTAAACTTCAAGACAATCAACAAGCTAGCAAGAAACAAACTCGTTGAAGGTTTACCCGACATTGTCTACAAGAAAGATCAAATATGTGATGCTTGCCAAAGAGGAAAGCAAATCAAGTCATCTTTCAAATCCAAAGTTCAAGAATCTACAACAAGACCGCTGAGTCTACTACACATGGATCTATTCGGTCCAGTAGAACCTGCAAGTCTAAGTGGTAAGAAATATACACTAGTTGTTGTTGATGACTTTTCCAGGTACACATGGACGATATTTCTCAAAAAGAAGAATGAAGTAGAGCAAAAGTTGCCAGAACTGCTCAAGCTACTACAAAACGAGAAAGACTTGAAAATTGCAAAAATCCGAACTGATCGAGGAACAGAGTTCGTGAATCAAGTAATTAAAGTCTACTGCAATTCTCAAGGAATTCTACATCAATTATCTGCCGCACGTACACCGCAACAAAATGGTGTAGCCGAAAGAAAAAATAGAACGCTAAAAGAAGCCGCACGAGTGATGATTACGTCAGCCGAACTACCTAAAAGATATTGGGCTGAAGCAATCAACACCGCCTGCTACACGCAAAATCGAAGCTTGATACACAAGTCTTACAATAAGACTCCGTACGAATTATGGAAAGGGAGAAAACCTAAACTCAATTATTTCCATACTTTTGGCATCAAATGTTTTATTCTTAATAATGGTAAAACATATCTAAAGACTTTTGATGAGCGTGCAGATGAAGGAATATTTTTAGGATATTCATCTACCAGCAAAGCATTCAGAGTATTGAACAAGAAATCAATGGTGGTAGAAGAATCAATTCATGTTACATTTGATGAAGCTCATAAGAAGAAAACCCAGAGCAACAAAAATGATCAGGAAAGTTGTCAAGGTGAAAAATCATTTAATGATACTGACATATCTTTCAAAGATAAAATTATACAGGGTATGGAGCAATTGGACATTGATTGTGAAGGACACGTGGAAGTCAATGAAGATCCCCACGTGGAAAGTCAAAATTCTCAAGTTGAAACACAAGTTGGAGATCAATCTGATGAGCAAAATGTGTCTACCTCCAACTTACCTACTGAGCAAGGAAACGTGGAAAGCCCATGCAACCTACAACCTGACTTGAGATGGCTCAAAAATCACCCTCCAGAGCTAGTGATTGGAGATCCACGAGAAGGAGTAAAAACAAGGTCCTCAAATATACATACGTTATTTCTTGTTTTCTTTCTCAGGTGGAACCCACAAGCATTGAAGAAGCTCTAAGTGATCCAGATTGGATTAATGCAATGCAAGAAGAGCTCGATCAATTTAAAAGAAGTGACGTATGGGAATTAGTTCCAAGACCTAAAAATTACAATGTAATTGGAACAAAATGGGTCTTTCAGAACAAGGCAAATGAGGATGGAATTGTCATAAGAAATAAAGCACGTTTAGTGGCAAAAGGATATTCACAAGAAGAAGGCATAGATTTCGATGAAACGTTTGCACCCGTTGCAAGACTGGAAGCCATCAGAATATTTCTAGCATATGCCGCGTACAAGAATTTCACTGTCTATCAAATGGACGTGAAAAGTGCATTTTTGAACAGCTTACTTGAAGATGAAGTCTACGTTGAGCAACCTCCTGGTTTCGAGGTAAAAGGTGATATTAATAAGGTCTACAGATTAAAGAAGGCGTTATATGGGTTAAAACAAGCACCAAGAGCTTGGTATGACACTCTATCAACGTTCCTAATTAACTGCGGTTTTACAAAAGGCCTTGTTGATAAAACATTGTTTAGAATTCAAGAAAATGAGCACATTTTATTGGTACAAATTTATGTCGATGATATTATATTTGGTAGTACTAATAAAACTTTATGTGAGAAATTTTCCATGCTAATGCAAAATAAGTTCAAGATGAGCATGATGGGAGAGTTGAACTACTTTCTTGGTTTACAAGTAAAGCAACTCAATGAAGGAATATTCATCAACCAGGCCAAATACACGAAAGATCTTATAAAGAAATTCGGTCAAGATGGAAAATCTTCAATCAAGATCCCGATGAGCACATCTTTAAGATTGGATAAAGATGATGAAGGCAAGGACGTTGACGAAACAAAATATCGAGGAATGATTGGATCATTACTATACCTCACTGCAAGCCGACCAGATATATCTTATTCAGTGGGAGTATGTGCCAGGTTCCAGTCAAAGCCAAAAGAAAGTCATTTTCTTGCTACCAAGAAAATCATCCGATACCTAAAAGGAACAGTCAATGTGGGATTATGGTATCCCAAAGAAGGTAATTTTACACTAACTGGTTTCTCAGATGCAGATTTTGCAGGATGTAAAATCGATCGAAAAAGTACCTCAGGGATATGCCAGTTCTTAGGGGGAAGATTGGTATCATGGTTTAGCAAAAAGCAAAACTCCATAGCCACGAGTACCGCCGAAGCTGAATATATAGCTGCTGGGAGTTGTTGCGCGCAAATTCTTTGGATGAAACAGCAACTGAAAGATTATGGCGTGAATTGTGAAAATGTTAACATATTGTGTGACAATACAAGTGCCATAGCTATAACACACAATCCCGTGTTACATTCAAGAACAAAACACATTGATGTGAGACATCATTTTATCCGGGATCATGTCGAAAAGAAGAAATTATCAATTGAATACATCCCGACCGAGAATCAAATAGCTGATATTCTCACAAAACCTCTGTGTGAATCAAGATTTTCGAAATTAAGACACGAGATGGGCATGATTGAATTGAGCTAAGTTTCTAAACTCTATTTAAATTAAAAGCTCAAATTTTTTTTTCTGAAAAATTCGTTACTATCTGATTTATTTAAATCTCTTTCGTGCCTATGTGTCACACATGCAAAAATTGTCACATCTTTACATTTAAAGTCTACCTATCTCAATTGCATGTATCTCTATTTCAACCGTGTATCTATATACATATATGCATAAATAAAAATCATTTAGATCTACACAATCTTACCATTTAAGAGTGACAAGATGGTGTGATGATAAGTAGCCTTAAATAAGAACACCTTTTTATGGTAGTTGTGCATAATAAATAGTCTAGAAAGAATGGATTTCTCTTTCCTCCAACTACATAAAAACGTGTATATATATATACATGCACATATTATTTTCGGAACAGATTTAGTGCTCTATGAATTTTATTTCAGGTAAAATCAGTCCGAGTATCTAAATTTTTGGCGCCACATCAGCAGACAAATTGGATGGAGTATATATAACCTAAACTAACTATCAGTTAGGTCAAAGGTTGGAAGCTATTGGAATATCAAAAATACCCCTCACTTATTAAAAGTCAACATTTAAGTTGTGAGGATATTTGTGTAAAGACACCTCCCTTCCACCCAACCGGTTGGAAGAGCCACTATTACACTCAAAACTCTCAAAATCTTTTCACCTTCCATAGCCGAAACACTCAATCTTCATCTCTTTCAAAATCTTCAATCCCTCAATCTTTAAAAATACCAAGCACATTATGGCTGCCATTGGAGATTCAAGCTCTCAACCGAATGAAGAACACTCTACACAACTCAACCTCTCGAAGCTAGCAGTTGGAATCAAGGCCGGAGGAAGTTTTGACCCTCAAGGATTTCTAAAAGAGGCCGAGAACTCTCATCTTGCACAATGAATCATCCATGCACTTCAACAAAGTAATCTCATGAGGTTATGTTCTTATCCATACTCAGGATTTTATGATGAAGATGTAGCAGATTTTTATATGAATGCCAAGGTTGTTGGATGGACCATTGAGTCCACCGTGAATGGAACTCCCATCACCATTGATGAACATGAGTTGCACACAACCTTTGGACTGCCTATATCTAGTCTAGAACAACCACTGTTGGACTTAGATGTTCACACATATGATCACACGGAAATTTGGACAGAAATTCGGAATGAGAATGCTTCTCTCGAACCAAATCCTTCCGGTCAAAAATCTGACTTGAAGCATGAGTATGAGATGCTAGTTAGAATTCTCTATAAATGTATGTTGTGCAAATTGAATAGTATGGAGGATATATCACCCGTGAGAATTGGATATTTGCATGCTGTGATGAATGGAGTTAGAGGTGACTGGAGTAAACTCATTTTAAGCCGGATTGCACATTTTGTGAAAGGTGCAAAAATTAGGAATGGGAAGTTCAACCGTATCCTAGGGTTCGGTTTACTTATTGGAGAAATTATAAAAATGAAAGGGTTACCAATGAGATCAAGAAAGCCTTTTGGAAGTAACCGGATACTATTTAAGGATCATGAAGAATCAACTGATTTGAACTCCAAGAGAAAAAGGAAACCGAGAGGCATTCCTGCTAGGAAAATGCCAGTTGTAGAAATTCTTGGTTTATCCTCTCAACCCTCAACTCAATCCCATGAAAACCCTACCTCAAGCCAAAATCCAAACACAAGCCAAAATCCAAATACAAGCCAAAATCAAACACAAGCCAAAATCCAACCATAAGTCACAATCCCAATACAAGCTAAAGCTTCATAAATCCTTTTTCCCAAATTGCCGAATTGGAAACAATGTTGAATGAGGAGATTCATCAAGTTGATGGACTTGATTTGGTGATGGTGAGTGAATACCGAAGAGTCCTAAATTGGAGAAAATGGAGACTTGGTTCCTACTAAGATTTGATGACAAAAGGACCAAGTATGCAAGAAGAAGAATTATTTTCCTTGAATTGGATTGGTAATTTTGATGTTGGCCATGCAACTTTGATGTCTACGGTGAATGGAATATTTGTGAATAAATTAAAAGCTAAGTTGGCCGAAGCTACTGTTGATGTCACAGTCCAAGGAGAAATGCCTACGGAAGACGATTTCCTAGTTGATATTGAGGAATTTGTCACAAGGAATGTAGAAGAAGAAAATGTCACATGTGGTGCACATTTAATGGACAGTGGTTTATATGATGTGAGTGTTTTGAACTTCACTGAAATAAGTCAAGATCAAAATGCCATGCAAGCTAGCCAACACACGGAGGAAATTCAATCCATTCATGCAGAAAGTGGACAAGGTAACACGCACGTGTTACACACACCGGAAAGAGAAGGATATCAAGTGGAAAATCAAGCACAATCTCACATGCTTGAAGTCAATTCTGCTCAAGAAGGAGCAAGGTGTGTTCCCACAACCCGAGAAGAGCAAGACATTTATTGCACAACCTCAAAGGAAAAATTGGAAAATCTGGAGAAAGTTGTAATAAGCCTTGTTGACCGAATGGAAAGCATGTTTCAAGGCATCTACACTTATGTGGATCATGTTGTCAATACTCAAGGTGGAAAATTTGAAACATCTTTTGATGAAAATCGGAGGAGTCAACAACATTTGATCGACACCCACCAAGCACTTGAGAGACAAGTTGGAGGATTGAATGCAAATGTCAAGGGGCAACTCAATGAGTTCTACATCAACTCTCTCAAATCCTCAAGAATTCTGGAAAGGCAAATGAAGCAATTGCCGTGAGTCAAAGCCAAGGAATTCTCAATGTTGTTCACCAACATGAGAAGCAGATTAGTGATGTCCACGCGGATCTCATCTCCGTCAACACCAAAGTAGGCTGCCTTCGGGGATCATATGAGAATATTTCCGAATCTATTCCATCTCTTCGTGAATCGGTTCATACACTCCTTGATTACGCCAAAAAGGGGGAAGAGAGATTCAGTCATTTGGAAGGCATGCTTGAGATGATGATGACTGCCATGGCCACCCGAAATGTTGGCACAAGCAGTAGTAGGGGTGGAGGAGGCAGATCTGCTGGCAGAAATGTTGCTAGAAGAGGAGGACTAGAATATTGGTTCGGTGGTGGTGAGGCTGGCAGTCCAGGAGGATCAAGCAGCGCAAATACCACTAACCGTTCATGCTTGAGATGATGATGACTGCCATGGCCACCCGAAATGTTGGCACAAGCAGTAGTAGAGGTGGAGGAGGGAGATCTGCTGGCAGTAATGTTGCTAGAAGAGGAGGACTAGAATATTGGTTCGGTGGTGGTGAGGCTGGCAGTCCAGGAGGATCAAGCAGCGCAAATACCACTAACCGTTCTTTTCGTGACATTATTTGTGCAGGTGGAAATGTTGAGCAAATCAATTGGTATAACCGTGCAGCTCTCTATTTGGAATCCACACCAAGAGATGGTAGAGTTGAAATGCCAAAGTTGGTAACTTTGAATGATCTACCAAAAGGAATGAAGAAGAGTGGTCCAAGTGATCAAAATTTGTGGGTTCCGAATGAGAATTTCAGGAGAATTCAAAGCTATGCTAGAGCTTTAATGATCATGGTTCTAAAGGACTATATCAAGGTCAATGATGCCGAGCTACGAAATGGAAGAAGCCTAGAAGAATGCATCATATGGTATGAAGAAGGTATACTGCACGGGAACAACATCATTGAAGCATTCAACTATTATTCAGTTGGGCAGGTATGCAACAATTATGCCATTAGTGACAATTTCATTGATGTTCAAAATCATATAAATCATGTGCTTAAAGAGAAGAGAAACAAAGTCATTAGATGATTTGTATGATTGTCACATTTGTTCTTGTATGGTCCACAAGAAACATGAATCCATGAACAATTTGGAACAAGTTAGGAATGATTCGAATTATCTGTTTATGATGCTACTAGTTTTCCTTATTATTTATTTTATTTTTCTTGAAAGGTAACATTTTAGCTTTGTTTGTATCAAATCGCATAAATTGGAAAAATGCAAAAATTCATTATTATTAAAGTCCAAAAATGCGAATAGGAATTTTAGTTGCTAAAAATACCTTTCTTAGAGTCAAAATCAATTGTTAAACTCGTCTTGGCTATGTCTAAGTTAATAAAATCTTTTGAAAAATAATTGTTTTTAAAAGACAAGCCAAATGACTGAGTATAGGTTTTGGCGTCATCAAAAAGGGGGAAAATTGATAGGAATATTTTTGTAAGTTTTGATGAGCCAAATGTACTTTAGATCCCCTTAGTTTTTAGGTCTTTTAGTACAAGCATCATAAATCAGAATAACGAATCAAAAGGAATCTACCATAGGAAGAACAAAATTAATTTGAGAAATTAATTTTGGTCCTACGAGTATTCATCCGAGAAAGAAGCACAAAGGAATGGCATTGCAAAGAATGACCGGATGAGCCTAGCGGCGAAATGGTAGAAGTTCTTACTTAAAATGATCACACCCGAGATCGATTCCCCCAAGGATTTATTTTTACAAGTCAAGTTTTCGGACAAGCACAATGCTACCAAAAGAGCACAATGTATTAAAAAGAGCACAATGCTACCAAAAGAGCACAATGTATTAAAAAGAGCACGATGTGCTAAGGAGCACGATGTGTGCTGACAAGCACGATGTGTGCTGACAAGCACGATGTGTGCTAAGGAGCACAATGTATCTAAAGCAGCACAATGTTCTACAGGAGCACAATGTGAACAAGCACGATGTGTCCAAAAGAAGCACAATGTGACCAAATCAGAAAAGCACAATGTTCAAGTCAAAGGAGCACGATGTTCAAAGTCAAAGGAGCACAATGTGGCAAAGAAGCAAGATGATCAGAAATTGGATAAATTCGAAGGAATTTATTTCCAAGTCTACCCACATGCCACAAGAATCCAAAATTGCCTGAAAGACATTTGATCAGAACGGAAAAATATTTATGAAGACATGAATATAAAAACTTATCCTAGAAATAAATTCTATCAGATGAATTTATTTCAAAGATACGTTGGATATTCAATATAACAAGAAAAATAATATTTTAAGAAACAACTAGAAAATCAAGTTGTGATAAAATATTATTTGTCAGGCAAGTTGACAATCAAATCAAAATTGAAGACCTACTATTGTCAACAATATCAGGCTATGAAGATTCAAAATTCAAATATCAAATTATCCCACTCCAACGGATATATTTGATTGCCTATAAAAAGCCATGAAGACTTGAAGACAAAGTGTGTGTGGAGCAGAGGTGAACAAGATAGACACGAGATAGAAGTGCAATACACACGAAAATTCCAAAGTGCAAGTGCTCAAATATTCTTAGAGACTTAGTCTGAATAGTCTCAAATCTAGTTGGAGAGAGATACAATTACCTTTGTATTTGTAATTGTAGAAAGAGTATAGCTGTGTGCAAAATACTCTAGTGAGTGTAGCTGTGTGCAAAACACTCGTAGTTGCTAAGTGTAGCTGTGTGCAAGACACTTAGTTGGCGTTGAGTATAGCTGTGTGTGAGATACTCGGAGTTGAGTGTAGCTGTGTGCGAGACACTCGGAGTTGGGTGTAGCTGTGTGCAAAACATCCGGAAGAAGTGCTTGTGTAGCGCTTATTCACTATTGTAATTGTGTCTGGAAAAATAGTGAATTTCTCCTAGACGTGAAAGGAGAAAAGTGGACTAGGAAGATTACACCACTTCCGAACCACTATAAATTGCCTCTCTCATTTACATACTGCACTTACATAATTTGCTCTATCTATCTATCTTATCCGACTAACCCGTTTACTATTCACAGTCAATCTTAATCGTTCGGGTTTAGAGTGACTTCACGTATGCATGTGACTCAAACTTCTCGAGCTTAAATATTGAATTATTCTAAGCAAGTTTGACGTGTTGCATGTAACATTCGTTACACGGTCGACGTGATACGATATTTATTTACAATCTTGAATATTGTTATTATATATTGAGTGAACCATCTCCTTTAAATATTCAAGATACCTCTGTCACTTTATTCATCTTACATGCGTATTTAATTCATTAATTGGGCCTAACTCTTTACATACTACTTATTCCGCTGTGCAGTTTAAACTTACTCTATTTACTTGCTACTTAGAGTTGAAGTTACCAAAGAGTTATTTATTTCGAAAAAGTTTAGAAAGTCTATTCACCCCCCCCCCCCCCCTCTAGACTTTCTACCACCCTATCGGGACCAACATATAGATATATACATAGATATATGAAAAACCATTTCGAAGCATGAAGATATATCCTAAGAGACTCTAGTTTTCAAAACAGGGAATAGACTCGACAGATAGGGATAGGCGCTGCCAACGGTCATAATCAAGCATATACAATTCAAAAATGTAGGGAACAGACTCGACAGATAGAGATAAGCACAGCCAATAGTCATAACCAAGCATATATGGTTTACTAGCATGTATCCCATGGTCACGATTCCATAACGTTTATAACCTCAAACCATCCATATCTCATCACATAGCACACTTTGTTGGCGCCACAGGACCAATCGCATGCCGATATATGAGGGTCAGCGCATATAGCTCTGACACGGCCCCGTAGCACCCTGCCCCGTATCGCAACACGGAGGGGTCGATCGCAACCGACCGATGAACCGCAGCTCATCATAATGTTTGATCGCAACCAAACAGTGAACCGCAGCCCAAGAGTAGTCAGGAATATGAACCGCAGCTCATGTAAAACGTTTGATCGCAACCAATGGTGGACCGCAGTCCGAGAGTGTAAATCTGACCGCAGCCAGCTTCTGAACCGCAGCTCAGGAATAACCAATTTGATCGCAACCAAATTGGGGTATCATGCACACATAACACATAGCAAACACATGCAACCCACATTGACACATTGGGAAGGGGGAGAAATCGTATAACGAAACCTATGCGTGATCATCCACATACTAAGAATAATCTTAAGGGGTTCATTCTTCTTACACCTAGGCCAACGGGATACCAATTCAACTAGCATGTAATATATAAGACTTATTCAACCTACGAATGGTACCCGAACATCAAACTAGACATAGGCACGATAGACGGAGTACGTTGGGACACGACGGGGGTCGGGGGAACATCAAACGGGGAAGTCGGGATCCCGAAGTGGGAGAATTTCCAGCGGGTAGCCGGTGGATGAAGGGTCACCGGCCGGCTGCCCGCCGGCGACGTGATTCCGGGCAGCGGGTGCCCGGCGGGCAGTCGCCTGCCCGCCGGCTGCCCGCTGCCGGCGATGTCCGAACTTGGCCGCGGGTAGGTGGCGGGTCCCCTACCCCCCCCCCACTGACTCTTTTTCACAAATTACGCCCCGGGAACCTTTGTGGAACCCGAAACCATGCTTAGACACCTTCAAACGTTATTGACGATAACACGTAGACAGTTAACGGATCAAAAGCAAGAAACATACGGCACATATCCTATCATGCTTTCTAAACATAATTAACACCCAAACATTTGAATTCCCACCCAATATATCAAGAATAACACCATACGAGTTTTACGATACATCCTAGGGCTGTAATTATTTAAATCATCAAGAACATAATTCATCTTTTAACACTAAGAAACAATACGATTTATCAAGAATATCACACAATCATTAGGAATCTAGGTTTATCAAGAATATCACCCAATCATCAAGAATCTCTTTCCATCATCAAGATTATCAAGATTACCCAAGAAAGCATAACATCAATTGTCAAGATCACACCATCAATATCATAAACGAATCATCAATACACAAGGATATAGAGGGATGCCTAGAGGGAGATCATAGCAAAGAAAATAGGTTTTGTTGAGACATGGGTTACCTCTTAGCCTTAATTAATTTCCTTGGCTATGAAGGATCTTTCTCTAAGTCTTTCTTCTTTCTTGATTTCTCCTAGGGGAATTCTTAGAGCTCCTTGTGTGGTGAGAGATTATTGTGGTGTGGGTTCTAGGTGCCTCCTATGTCCCCTATTTATATATCTAAGAGTCCTAGTTAGGGCCCAATTACTATAGGCTTGCTAACTCTATTCCTTTTAGGACCAGGGGTTGGGTTTTAGGGGTGAGGCCCACGAACTATGGTGGGCATTTTCCTAATTAATTATTGTAATTTAATTCTTTCTTTGGATAATTGGTTAAATGATTAATTTGTTTTAGGGGGTTAACACGGGGTGTTACACTCTCCCCCCCCCCCTTACAAGGGGCTTCGTCCTCGAAGCCCGGTGTGATAGTCCATTCTTTCACCCCTAGACATCTCGTATCTTGGCCTCCCGGTTAGGAATGTGGCCCCACATTTTGCCTTTGGCTTGGGGTAGACTGGACTTCTGGGGGTGTTGTGATAGGAAAGTTTCGGGTGTACCTCGGTTTCCTGCCCCTGAGCTAGATGTCCCGCGAGCGCCCAAGGTGGCCTCGATCGCTGCCACTCTCTGATCTAGTGCGCGTGTCGTACGGATCAAGGATGAGAACCCTTCCTCCATGATTTGGTTTTGTCGGTTGAGTTGTGCTAGGATGCGTTCATTGACTGAGCCCTCATTTTGCCCCCCTGGGTTTCCTCCCGATTGTGGGTGCACCGACGGGTCAGGCTCGTCATCCTCCACCTGGTCCTCATTTCCCTCCGGGATACCACAGTCTTGCATTGCCCGTTTGAGCTTCTTGTTGGAGATGTCTAGTTGGTCGACCAATTCTCTTCGCTCCTCATCGGGTTTTTGGCAAATTTCTTCGAGGGTGAGGTAATGTTCCCCTTCGGTGTAGTAGATGTATTTGCGGCGGAGGTTCTGGGCATTAAAGACCATGCCATTCGCGTTATTGAACTCGGTGTGGCTTAGATCCACCCCTTTTTTCTCCATGATCCAACTTAGGATCATCCCGTAGGGTAGGCTAAGTCGGTTGTTTGTCTTGCAAAACTCCATGTGTTTTAGCATGAGTGCCGGCAGGTTGAACTTGATTTTATGTTTCAGGAGATAGGCAAAGGTGCACTCTAAGCTCCCTATGTCCTTGCTCTTATTATTGGTGGGCAAGAGGCTATCGGTTACAATCATAACCAATATCTTTTGCTCCGCCGATAGCCACTTCCTATTTGGTCGCGTGGCCGAGGTGAATCCTTCCTCCTTCCCGAGTAGGTACCCGAGATAGTCCTTGTACCCTGTATTTTGGGTATCAATCCACCCCTTTCGGTCGTAGTTTGACACACCCGTGGTGGTCAATATTAGGAGCTTGGCCAAACGGCCTTCGGAAAGTATAATTTCCTTGCCGCGGACCTTGGTGGTGATTTCTAGCTTATCACCCCGTTTGGTGGCTACGAGATGTTGGTAGAACTCTTTCACCAATTTGGGGTACGTGTCCCCCTTGATGGTGAGGTACGTATCCAAAAGCCCTTGGTGTTTAAGTATGTCAACCAATTCCGGGGAAAATTGATCGGGTTCAAGGGCTTTACCTCCGATTACGGTGTAATCGGCGTTGCTCCACTCCGGTGTGCGGGTTCCGAGGGGCTTTTTCGGCATTGCGAAGCTTCTCTTGGCGGTGGAATTTTCCGGCGAGACGGCGACGGGGCTCCGGCACGCTTTTCAGCGAGCTCCTCGGCGGTGCGGTCTCCGTTTGCGAGGGAGGTGGCGGTGAGGCGGTTTCGGCGTTGGCGCGGCGAGGGGGTGGCGACGCGGTGGCGTTGGGCAGTGGTGGCAGCGGGTGGTAGCTGGGTGGCGGCTGGGTGTCCTCCGGGTAAAGTGGCTGGGCGATGGCGCGGCGGCGCGGGGCTGGCGGGAGGCGGTCGGACGACGGCGGCGGTCGGCTGGCTGTGGCGTCGAGTGGCTGATGGTGTTTCTATGGTGGGGATGGTGAGGTGAGTGGGAGAGGGAGGGGAAGGAAGTGAAGAAGAAGAAGAAGAAGAAAGAGAGGAAGGAGAAGAAGGGTTTTTGATTTGGGGATTTTGTGGGTTTTAGGGATTTGTGGGGGCTTTAACAAGGGAGTGTTCCCTTGAGGTTTGAAGAAATACTCTTAGCCTAGTGGTTAAGACCTTGGTCTTGAAAGTGGGAGGTTAAGAGTTTAATTCTCATTGGTAACACTAGGCTCTTTGATGATGGGGCCCTTGTCTTTTTCCTTCTATTGGTGAGGTTTGGCTAGTTTGTAAAGTTTTAGTTTTTACCCCCGTAAATAGGACCGAATTTCGAACTAATCTTTTATTTATAATATTTACGAAGTAATTAAGCTAAGTAAGTAGTCCTACTACAATGGTGGTTACAAGGAAATTTGCCAGTTTATCCTAGACAGAACTCGTCTTTTTGGTTTTCTTCCGTGGGGTTTGCGTGGTCCTCGTCTTCTGGGGTTAGGTTCCCCCCCTCGAGGTTGTTCTCGCTCCCGAGTTTGGCCGGGGTACGGCTCATGACGAATATCTTTCCGGGAGCGCCATAGTTTCCTTGGTGAGTGGTGCCCCCGTGTTGACCCGTGGTGGTGGGGCGTGGCCTTTGGGGTTGAGTGCACTGGAAGGCCTTGTGTCCTTCCTCTCCGCAGTTGAAGCATCGCAAGGGATTGCCCATGCAATCCTTGCCTCTATGCTTCTTGTTGCATTTCGGGCAAGGAAAGCTTCTGGCGCTAGCGTCGTTGTTCCCCAGAGGTGGCCTTTGGTTGGTCAGGTTACTTGGTCTTGTGTTGGCGTCGTTTCTTGTTCTCTTTACTGGTGGTGCCCCTCCTCCGGGGCTCCTCTTTCGTATTTGTTCCTGAACCCCGCGTTGGAGTAGTTGGATTCGGTAGAGATTAGCGGCACTGGAGTAAGCCTCGTTGAGAGTCCGAGGTCTGCTTACCACTAGTGCTTTTCGTGCTTCAAAGTTGAGGCCCGATACGAATCTCGCTATTTTGGTTACCTCGGTGGGGACTAGTTCTGGTGCGAAGCGTGCTATTTCAAGGAATCGTTTGTGGTATTCCATGACGGTAGCTGTCCCTTGTTTCAGATGGAGAAACTCTTCGTACATGGATGCTCTTACGTGTGTTGGATAGAATCGCTCTCGTAGTCGCGTTTTGAGGTATTCCCAGTTGAACCCCAGTTCTTGTTGGTAAGTGGGACCCTCGTGGATCCATCAAAGATCGGCCTCGTGTCCGAAGTAGAACGAGGCTATCTCCACGCGGCGTTCTTCTGGGCATTCTGCTAACCCGAGAATTTTGTCGAGGGTTCGGATCCACTCCTCCAGGATTACGGGATCCTCTTCTCCCGAGAACGTGGGTGGTCGATGGTTAGAGACTTGTCGGGCGAAGTCTGCGTTTGCGTTCGATGGAGGTGGTGGGGGCCTGTTGTTGCGAAGAGCCACGTCGCTTAGTGCTTGGGCGACTTGTGTTAGTTGTTGTAGTGTTTGGGTTAGGGGGTCGTGTGCGGCGGGTTCTGGAGTCCTTGATTGTCTTCTGTTGGGTGCCATGCTGTCGTCTTCCTAGGTCAATGTTTATAAGAATGTTAAATTGGGGCTTGGTGTCCTTCTTGACAAGCGGGGGAAAGTTTGCGCCAGGTAAGGAAGGAGTAAAGGGAGGGGAGGTTATGTGTAGGTTTCACAATCTCACTGCGCGTCCTAAGATTCTTGAATCCTATGTTCCTAAATACCTAGAGTTCAAGCCTAATGTCTTAAAGTCCGGTCTTAAGAGTCTTATCCTATTATCAAACTTAGGCTCTGATACCAACTGTAACACCCCAGATTTTCAAGACATTTAAAACTTATAAAATAAAGGTGAAGTCTCATTAATTCCCAAAAACATAACATAGAGAGTACGGGGTGCTATGCCACACCTGAGCTAGAGAACTCAGGTGCACACGGCAACTAACTAATATCCTTAATAAAGTAACTGCATAACGTGGCACGCAGGCCGAAAGGGAAACTATCTACTTTTACGCTCCAAGATCTAGCGCGCTCCAGTGACTTATTCTTTTGTGCCTGAAAGCCAAATATATCTGTTCAGCGAGAGATGCTGGTAACCCACTCCAACGCGTTGAAATACAATACATATAGATATATACATAGATATACGAAAAGTCATTTCGAAGCATGAAGATATATTTTAAGAGACTCTAGCTTTCAAATCAAGGAACCGACTCGACAAATAGGGGTACGCACAATCCACAGTCACAACCAGGTATATATATAATTCTTCAACATAGGGCACAATTACAGATAACGCAATCAACAATCATCATTAAACATGTATAGTCTACTAGCAAGAATCCTATGGTCATGTTTCCATAACAGTCACAACATCAATCCTTCTTAACTCATCATATAGCACACTTTGTTAGCGCCACAAGACCAATCGCATGCCCATACATGAGGGTCAGCGCATATAGCTCTGACACGGCCCCGCACCACCCTGCCCCGTCTCACAATACGGAGGGGTCGATCGCAACCGACCGATGAACCGCAGCTCTATATAATATTTATATACCTGACCAGTCTTTACAAGCCTGGTTAACAGTTGGGATGGTTCTCAACCCATTCAACTGCCCGTATAGTGGACCTCTATCCTATATAATATTTATATACCTGACCGGTCTCTACCAGCCTGGTTAACAGTTGGGATGGTTCTCAACCCATTCAACTGCCCGTATAGTGGACCTCCGTCCTATATAATATTTATATACCTGACTGGTCTTTACCAGCCTGGTTAACAGCTGGTATGGTTCTCAGCCCATCCGACTGCCCGTATAGCCCGATTGATCTCAACCAATTCGGGGTAACATGCACACATAACACATAGCAATCACATGCAACCCACATTAACACATTGGGAAGGGGGGGAAACGTATAACGAAACCTATGCGTGGTCATCCACAACTAAGAATACTCCTAAGGGGTTCATACTCCTTATACCTAGATCAACGGGACACCAATTCCACTAGTATGCAATATACAAGACTCATTCGACCTACGAACGGTACGCGAACATCAAACTAGACATAGGCACGATAGGAGGGGTCCGTTAGGACACCACGGGGGTCGGGGGAACATCAAACGGGGAAGCCGGGATCCCGAAGTGGGGTACAAACCAACGGGTAGCCGGTGGGTGAGGGGTCACCTGCCCGCCTGCCGGCTGCCCGCTGCCGGCGTTGCCCAACTAGGCCGCGGGTAGGTGGCGGGTCCCCAACCCCCCCCACCTACCCCCCACTGACTCTTTTTCACCAAAAACGCCCCGGGAACCTTTGTGGAACCCGAAACCATGCTTAGACACTTTCAGACGCAATTGATAACACGCGTAGACAATTAACGGATCAAAATCAAGAAACATACGGCACATAACCTATAATGCTTTTCTAAACATAATCAACACCCAAACATACAAATTCCCACCCAATCTACCAAGAATAATACCATACGAATTCCACGATATAACCTAGGGTTCTAATTATTTTTAAATCACAAGAGCACAATTCATCTTCTAATATCACGATTCGGTAGGAATGTCATATAAACATCAAGAACATCATATAATCATCAAGAACATCAAGAACACCATATAATCATCAAGAACCTCTTATCATCAAGATTACCCATGGAATCATAACACCAATTATCAAGATCATTATAATGAATCATCAACACACAAGAATATGGGGGAAATCCTAAGAGGGGAATCATAGCTATGAAAATAGGTTTTGTTGAGACGTGGGTTATCTCTTAGCCTTAATTAATTCCTTGGCTATGAAGGGTCTTTCTTTAAGCTTTCTTGCTTTCTTGATTTCTTCTAAGGGAATTCTTGGAACTCTTTGGGTGGTGAGAGATTATTGTGGTGGGGATTCTAGGTGCCTTCTAGGTTCCCTATTTATATATCTAAGGGTCTTATTTAGGATCTAATCCTTTTAGGACTAGGGGTTGGGTTTAGAGATGAGGGCCCACGGACTATGGTGGGCCTTTTTCCCTAATTAATTATTGTAATTTATTCTTTCTCTTGGGCCATTGGTTACATAATTAATTGGTTTTAGGGGTCGTAACACTGGGTGTTACAGGAAGGCCTTGTGTCCTTCCTCCCCGCAGTTGAAGCATCGCCAGGGATTGCCCATGCAATCCTTGCCTCTATGGCTTTTGTTGCATTTCGGGCAAGGGAAGCTTCCTGTGTTAGCTCCTCCATTGTTCCCTAGGGGTGGCCTTTGGCCATCCAGGTTGCTCGGTCTTATGTTGGTGTCGTTTCTTGTCCTTTTTATGGGTGGTGTTCCACCCCCGGTGCTTCTTTTCCGTATCTGTTCTTGGACCTCGCGTTGTAGTAGTTGGATTCAATAGAGATTTGCGGAACTGGAGTAAGCCTCGTTGAGGGTCCGGGGTCTGCTTACCACTAGTGCTTTTCGAGCTTCGAAGTTGAGGCCCAATACGAATCTCTCTATTTTGGTCACCTCTGTGGGGACTAGTTCCGATGCGAAGTGCACTAGTTCTAGGAATCGTTTGTGGTATTCCATGACGGTGGTCGTTCCTTGTTTCAAATGGAGAAACTCTTCGTGCATAGATGTTTTTACATGTTTTGGATAGAATCGCTCTCGTAGGCGTGTTTTGAGGTTTTCCCAGTCGAACCCTGGTTCTTGTCGGTAAGCGGGTCCCTCGTGGATCCACCAAAGGTCTGCCTCGTGTCCGAAGTAGAACGAGGCGATCTCCACGCGACGTTCCTCTGGGCATTCTACTATCCCTAGAATTTTGTTGAGGGTCCGGATCCATTCCTCCAGGATTACGGGGTCTTCTTCCCCTAAAAACGTGGGGGGTCGATGCTTTGAAACTTGTTGGGCGACGTCCGAGTTTGTGTTTGATGGAGGTGGTGGGGGTCTGTTATTGCGAAGAGCCACGTCTCTTAGTGCTTAGGCGACTTGTGTCAGTTGCTGCAGGGTTTGGGTTAGGGGGTCGTGTACGTTGGGTTCTGGTGTCCTTGATTGCCTTTTGTTGGGTGCCATGTTGTCGTCCTTCTGGGTCAATGTTTATAGGGATGTTAGGTGAGAGTTTTGTATCCCCACTTTGGCGTGATAAGCGGAGAGAAAGTTCCCTTTTGATAAGTGAAGGGTAAGGTGAGGGAGAGTTATGTGTAGGTTTCACAGTCTCACCGCGCGTCCTAAGGTTCCTGAGTCCTATGTCCCTAAGTACCTAAAGTTCAAGCCTATTGTCTTAAAAGTCTGGTCTTAAGAGTCTTATCCAAGGGTCAAAATTAGGCTCTGATACCAACTGTAACACCCCGAAATTTTTAAACTTTTGAATCTTATATAATAAAGGTAAATTCTCATTAAATCCAAAAACATAATATAAAGAGTACGGGGTGCTATGCGACACCTGAGCTAGAGAACTCAGGTGCACAGGCTAACTAACTAGTATCCTCAATAATGTAAATGCATAAGCATGGCACGCAGCCCGAAAGGAAACTATCTACTACTATGCTCCAAGACTCTAGCGCGCTCCAGTGTCTACTCCTCTGTGCCTGAAAGCCAAATATATCTGTTTAGCGAGAGATGCTAGTAACCCACTCCAACGCGTTGAAATACAATACATATAGATATATGAAAAACCATTTCGAAGCATGAAGATATATCCTAAGAGACTCTAGCTTTCAAAACAGGGAATAGACTCGACAGATAGGGATAGGCGCAACCAACAGTCATAATCAAGCATACACAATTCACAAACGTAGGGAACAGACTCGACAGATAGAGATAAGCATAGTCAATAGTCATAACCAAGCATATGCGGTTTACTAGCATGTATCCTATGGTCACGATTCCATAGCGTTTATAACCTCAAACCATCCATATCTCATCACATAGCACACTTTGTTGGCGCCACAGGACCAATCGCATGCCCATACATGAGGGTCAGCGCATATAGCTCTGACACGGCCCCGCAGCACCCTGTCCCGTATCGCAACACGGAGGGGTCGATCGCAACCGACCGATGAACTGCAGCTCATCATAATGTTTGATCGCAACCAAACAGTGGACCGCAGCCCAAGAGTAGTCATCTAACCGCAGCCAGGAATATGAACCGCAGCTCATGTAAAACGTTTGATCGAAACCAACGGTGGACCGCAGCCCGAGAGTGTAAATCTGACCGCAGCTCAGGAATAACCAATTTGATCGCAACCAAATTGGGGTATCATGCACACATAACACATAGCAAACACATGCAACCCACATTGACACATTGGGAAGGGGGAGAAATTGTATAACGAAACCTATGCGTGATCATCCACATACTAAGAATAATCTTAAGGGATTCATACTTCTTACATCTAGGCCAACGGGATACCAATTCAACTAGCATGTAATATATAAGACTTATTCAACCTACGAATGGTACCCGAACATCAAACTAGACATAGGCACGATAGACGGAGTCCGTTGGGACACCACAGGGGTCGGGGGAACATCAAACGGGAAAGCCGGGATCTCGAAGTGGGAGAATTTCCAGCGGGTAGCCGGTGGGTGAAGGGTCACCCGCCGGCGACGTGATTCCGGGCAGCGGGTGCCCGGCGGGCAGTCGCCTGCCCACCGGCTGCCCGCTGCCGGTGATGTCCGAACTTGGCCGCGGGTAGGTGGCGGGTCCCCTACCCCCCCCCCCCCCCCCCACTGACTCTTTTTCACAACTAACGCCCTGGGAACCTTTGTGAAACCCCGAAACCATGCTTAGACACCTTCAAACGTTATTGACGATAACACGTAGACAGTTAACGGATCAAAAGCAAGAAACATACGGCACATATCCTATCATGCTTTCTAAACATAATTAACACCCAAACATTTGAATTCCCACCCAATATATCAAGAATAACACCATACGAGTTTTACGATACATCCTAGAGCTGTAATTATATTTAAATCATCAAGAACATAATTCATCTTTTAACACTAAGAAACAATACGATTTATCAAGAATATCACACAATCATTAGGAATCTAGGTTTATCAAGAATATCACCCAATCATCAAGAATCTCTTTCCATCATCAAGATTATCAAGATTACCCAAGAAAGCATAACATCAATTATCAAGATCACACCATCAATATCATAAACGAATCATCAATACACAAGGATATAGAGGGATGCCTAGAGGGAGATCATAGCTAAGAAAATAGGTTTTGTTGAGACATGGGTTACCTCTTAGCCTTAATTAATTTCCTTGGCTATGAAGGATCTTTCTCTAAGTCTTTCTTCTTTCTTGATTTCTCCTAGGGGAATTCTTGGAGCTCCTTGTGTGGTGAGAGATTATTGTGGTGTGGGTTCTAGGTGCCTCCTATGTCCCCTATTTATATATCTAAGAGTCCTAGTTAGGGCCCAATTACTATAGGCTTGCTAACTCTATTCCTTTTGGGACTAGGGGTTGGGTTTTAGGGGTGAGGCCCACGGACTATGGTGGGCCTTTTCCTAATTAATTATTGTAATTTAATTCTTTCTTTGGATAATTGGTTAAATGATTAATTGGTTTTAGGGGGCGTAACACGGGGTGTTACATTCCGGGTCAAAATCTTTACTTTCAAGAACGAGATAATGGGCATCCACTCATTCCGCTTACCTTGCCAAACTTGACCTCATAGGCATGATTGAAGATGACCCAAAGCTCAACAAAAAGGACCCAAGGATTTTCTCTTCTTTTTCTTCTTCACTATCGCTGTCTCTCACTCTCTCGCTGCTCTCTCGGCTTCGCGGCAACACAAAAGGTCGACGGCGAAGCTCTGGCGACGGCGGCGACGGGCGGTAGGTGGTGGCGACGGGTGGAGGGAGGGGGGTTGGTCGGCTGAGCTCCACGGGTAAAGAAGGGAGAGAAAAAGGGAAATTTAGGAATTTAGTGATTTGGGAAAAATTGGGGAAAAGAGATGATTTAATTTGGGGATTTGGGTAAAGTGAGAATTTATGGTTTTAGATGCAATTAAAATTGGATAGGTTTAAAGAAGTTTAATTAAATCACATGGTTAAAGGGTTGGTGTAACACCCCCATTTCTTAAACTACATAAACTGTCAAAAATACGTACAATTTTTTTTTTTTTTTTGAAAACATATATAATTGCGGAAGCAAAATAAAACCAAAAGCAACGGAGAGTGCTACCGCCACGTTCAGGAATATCTCTTATACCCAAACGCTAAGGCTAAAAACAGCTAACTAAAACAACTCAAGGTATGAACTAGTACATGAACAACTAACAATTCAACTGTCTAACTTATAAATGATATCTCTGGGTGGTTCGCTAATTCTCATGCCCAATGCTCATGCAAGAGTTCCTGCAAAAACAATTAAAGAATAGAAAACAAAGAAACACACAAATTCAGCATTAAGCTTGTAAGATCTACTTCACCCCGTAAAATATTTTGCACATAGCATGCAACACATAGGAGGAGATAGTTTGCATCTAGAATGACCCCTTAAACATTTTTATTCTCATCAACAAACCAATAATCTTTAACTTTAACCATTTAAAATACATATTGAGGAAATCACACATCCAAATACAAAAATATCCATAACAACTTCTAGTAAAACCACTAAGGCATTGCCTATCCATAATCCGAAAATCATTCAACCATTATTCTTTCCTCAAGATTCCCATATAACCTTTATCAACATTTCCATACACCCATAACCTCAAAACATTTCATAACATCCTCATTACTCAATTCCTTAAATCATAATCATAATATAATCACCAAAATAATTTCCAATAATAACCAAATAAAGTTTCCAAACTCTCAAAATAATAACCAAAGAGATCATTTCAATCTCTCAACATAATATCAAAATAGTATTACCAAAGAGAGAATTTCAATCTCTCAATTTATCTCTTTCCAAGAGAACATCTTCAAATAATACATTTAAATTTCTCAAAATCAATCACACTTGATATATATAAATTGCCAAGAAGAAATGGGTACCAAATGGAGGATTTTCAAATTCTCAAAAAAATAGATTTTCATAAACAGGGAGTTTTCACGGCTCCCTAGTGAGTCAGCTTTTACATCACTGCTCACTCCTCAAAACAACAGGGAAGTTAATATAAAACCCCCTAGTGAGTCAGTATATCTCAACTGCTCACTCCACTAAAACAGAGAGTTTTTAGGCTCCCTAGTGAGTCGATATATTCCAACCGCTCACTTCACAAAAACACCAGATGGCACTACTTTCCATTGAAAAAATATATATATATAAAACCTCAAAAGTTCACCACGTAAAGCAAAATCTTTCCACCCAAATAATACTTTCAACTTTACACCTGAATCTATAACCTTTGTACCAATATTTCCAAACATTCTATTAACCTCATAGGTATAACACAGATTAGCATATTCCACACCTAATTATTATGAACACAACTCTCCATATTTATAAGAATGATAACAGTAATGATATTTCACAAGCAAGCAACTTCTCAATATCTCAAATAAGAAACTGACAAAATTTCAGAAACTATGACCTGAATTGCAGAATTTACTGAGAAAAATTGGTAACATATTTTCATATGAAATTTTCCAGATAAGTGGTAAAAAGAGTCTAGATTACACACAAAAATTTTCAAGCTAATCCAAGGCATAGAATTACTTTTCCCGAAATATTTCCCAACACTGCGCCAAACAGAAATTAAACTGGCAGTACACTGCCTCAACTTTACGAAATTTTTCTGGAAAAACCAAAACGTATTTTTAACCAAAACTTTTTACAAACATCAATAATAGCAAGTCTAGGTTCTCCATAAAAACTTTCAAGCAAAAATAAGTTTAGGAAGCAATTTTCACGAATTTTTCTTTCCAGCTGCGCCAGTCAGAATTTTCACAGGCAATGATCAAATTGAGTAAAATTAATCATTTTTAATCACCACAAAATCACCATATAACATATGCAGAAATCTCAAAACATCTAAACTCATATATCTACTCACATAATATAATCAAATAAATTTCCACGTTAAGTATCACAAATTCATTAAAATCATGAATCACATAAACACATAGGAAAAGTGATTTTTGATTTGGGGAAAAAGAAATTTTAGTGAACATAAATCTTACCTGGATTCTAAAATCAACAAAGCTCTTTAATCTCTACGTGGAATCTGATGATGAGTGCGGGAAAAGACCAATGATAATTGAAGAAGAAAGCTACGTATATTTTTCCCTTTTGTGCTCGGTGATATTAGGGGAACGGGAAACGATGAAAGTGATATGGTTTAAGTTTAGGGAAATTGTTAGGATAAGGATTATAGTAATTAGTATATAATAGGACTCTACAGTAATATATATATCTGTTTCCAGCCACTAAGTTAGGAAGTAACATAGCTAATAATAACTAATTACTTTAGGTTTATTTAATATATATAATAAAAACATATTAGTTTTAGAATTTCAAGATTAGTTATTATATTATATTAGTAATTAGTAATATGAGTTTAGGAAAATATTTAAACTATCTTCATTATTAGGAAAAGTATATGCCTTTACATATTATATCAGGATTAGGAAGATATTAGGCTCAAAGAGTAATATTTCTACAATAATATGGATTAGGAGACTCTAAATAATTTAGCCACGTACGCACGTACGATCTTCGTACAGTGCCCATAAAATATGGGGTATCACAGTTGGGTTGGCAAAAGGTACACCCGGGTTTGAAACTCAAAGTTTATAATAATCTAAAAGCTACTTGTTCTTTTAGGCTTCACAAGGAAGGATTTTATGGATTTTCCATTCCAAATTCAAAGAATTGCTTGGGGGGTTTTAAGTGACTCACAAGAAGGAAAGGTTGCAATTTGTACATGTGCAAAGGTTAAGAAATTACTCGAACATGGCTCATTTCAGGGTAAACAACTATATCCAGGAAAAGCTTGCACTTATAACTAAAAAGAATTGTCCAACAAGAAAGGCTTGCATTAAAGTACGCAAGAATCATTCATCAAGGAGGAAAACATAACATCGATAACAAGGTAACTTTGAACAACAATGAAGGAACAAGACAGCACACAAAGGCAACAAAGAACAAGATGCGTTCTAGAGACAAGGGTAGGCTAGAAAAGATTACCTGCTAGCTCCTCCCCCACAAAGCCCTCGGTTTATGCTTGCTATCGCCCCATCACAAAGACTCTCCCCGATGGCCTGGCCCCGGCTACTCCACGGCTCGAGCTACCTCCTGCTCCTCCGACTCCTGGGGGTGGTGGCAACGCCCTTTGGTTGGCTTGTTGAGGGCACTCGGCGACCTTGTGACCCCTATCTCTACAACAAAAACATCGAAACGCAAAGCCATTGCAATCCTGGCCTACATGCACCTTCCCACACTTACGACAAGGAAACGTCTTGGCTTGATTTCCATGCTCCGCTCGATTGGGTCCTTGGGTTGGAGATGATGCATTCTTCGCTTGAAAACTCAGTCGCGGCTTCTTGTAGTTGGAAGAACCCCCACTCTCGGTCCTTTTTCTTGCAAGCTCATAAGACCCTCGCTGCAGCTGCTGAACACAGTACTAATCCGCGGCACTCAGGTAAGCTTCTTTCAAAGAACTTGGCCTACCCACGGTTAGAGCCTACCGTGCCTCGTAGTTCAAGCCAGCTACGAACTTCTCAACCTTGGCGAGCTCGGTGGGCACGATTATCCGGGCGAAACGCGCAAGCTCTAGAAACTTATTGTGGTACTCAACCACCGATAGAGATCCTTGCTGAAGATGAAGGAATTCCTCATACATATCAGCTCTAACATGCGCCGAATAAAACCTCTCGCGCATCCGATTCTTCAGGACAGTACAAGCAAACTCAGGTTCCTCAAGGCAAGCTGGGCCCTCATGTATCCACCATAAATCGGCCTCTTGACTAAAGTAGAACGTTGCAAGCTCTACTCTTCGCTCTTACGGACAACCAACAACCGAAAAGATCTTATCAAACGTTCTCATTCACTCTTCCAAGACAACCGGGTCTTCCTCACCCGCGAAGGTCGGTGGCCTGTGACCCGACACGAGACGCCCCATGTCCCTATGCCCGGCAGGCTGAGGAGGTGGCACGGGATGGTTGTTGTTCAGCAACGCCTCACTAAGAGTCTACATAGTCTGCGTCAACTACTGTAGGTTTTGGGCAAGCTGCTCATTCGTCGGGGTCTCCGGCGTACGCGCATGAGGACGAGGAGGCATCGCAAGCTTCTACAACAACAACACGGTTACCAACAAGACAACAGACAAGCAAACAACTATAAACAACGCTCAGCTCACCGCGCATCCTAAGAAATCCTAAGTCTACACACTTAGATTCTTATGGTCACCCTAAGGTCTCAAACCACACTTTGCCACTTAGAAGTCTAGACTCTATCATCCTAGGCTCAAACCTAGGCTCTGATACCAACTGTAACACCCCCGATTTCCATACCAATTTAAACCTTAGACGTGCAGATAATTCTAACCATAAAAGCATACACAACGGAAGACTTAAGCATGAAATATATGGAAAACGTAGAGTGCTATGTCACGCTCACTCAACAGTGAACGCACAGGCGTAAACATCTGCATCATAATCCAGCTATCTCAAAAACAAAGTCAAAGACAAGAAGTCTAAAGTCTAACATAGGCACGCAGGCCCAAACCATCATAAGGTTCAAGGGATCTACACTAACTGTCTCTAGACTGCGCCCTCGTCTACTCAGCACCTGAAAGAACACAAATATATATATGGGACGACGCCCGGTTAGCGAATGATGCTGGTAACCCACCAATACATGTGAAATATCATATGTAGATAGTATATATGTATACAAAATCATTTGTGAAACGGGATATAGTATATATTAATTTCAAAAGCCGAGATAGAGATCAACACAAGACTCTATGCACTCACAATAAAGATAAGGGAACACATCCCAATACGAAAAGAAGCAATAACGACTCACAAGAACGGCTCATGGCATAATCTACCATCACACTGTAGATTAACACCCGACGTGCATAACACAAGAGAATAAGGACACAACCATTGGCAACACATGCCTTTGTGACAACACTTGTCACAAATAGAGAATTACATAACAATGGCAACACATGCCTTCGTGACATCACCCATCACGAATTGAGATGCCTTCCTTATGCCCGGTTCCAACCTTATGGCTACCGCCCACCTTATGTCTAGTTCTAACCTTTACCTCCAGGACCCCTGTACACCAAGTCCAACCTTTTCCCTCCGAGGACCGTCGTCCCCATACACCAACAATTCACCAACGAAATTTCACCAATTCACAGTACACGAGGGTAACAATCACACACATGGCAACACATGCCTCTCCAGAACACGTGAACCCATCACTCGGGTCACATCCTCCATAATCACTTCATGGCCACCACGAGGACCACTACTGTACCTTGGTGACTAATGTCCCATACCATTAATCGTGCAATCCAGGTACAGCCACACACACCACACCATAATAGGAATCAATCAACGGATCACAACGAAGATATGAAACCATACTCAATCAAGGAATGGATCACAATCCGACAACAACGATGATTAACACAAGTCATCATCCACAATAGGAAGGGACAAACAACACACACGCGAGCATTTAAACACCGAACTAGCATGCTTATCAAACGGGTAAACCGAAAGTAGTTCTGAAGAACACACAAGACTCGTCATGGTTCAACGAAAAACAAGGTTGAACACTTAGCACGATTCAAGACATCAAAACCTACATGGAATCCTACCATATAGTTCTAGACATACAAAACTTCAAGAAGACACTCAAATAGTTCCACAAAAGAACATCGGGAAGTCAAAAGACCAAATACCGAGTCAAAAGAATCACGGGGAACAAATCCCCGAACAACAACACATATGTACCCCGTGGGTGGAGCCACGGGTGGACCGCCACCCGTCGTTCCGCCCGCGGGAACGACTCCCACGAGGCCTTATACCCCGCGGGTGGTGCTTCGCCCGCCGTTCCGCCCGCGGGTACACACCTTGCACCAAAAACAATCCCTTCGGGGATTTTCAACTCCAAGCTCAAATTCAAGTGCAAAACATGCCAAATCTCACCAAATACAACAAAATGACTTGAATCAAAGGAATAGCCAAGCAATGGCATACATGAACCCTAATAACAAGCTCTAGATATGCATTTTCACAAGACAATGCATCAACACTAACATTTCATAGCAAAATCACATGTAGAATTCAAGAAATCATTATATAGGTAAGCAAAATAGATTTTGTAAAGCATGGGTTACCTCTTGTAGACAAAAACCATCACTTAATACTTCACCAAGCTTCTAATAGGTTTCACCTTCCACACCCACTTCAAGAACACACCAAAAGATCATAAAGATTCTATCTTTAAGGAAAGACACCTTAGAAAACACTAAAAACACAAGACAAACATAGATCTTACCCTCCTAGATGCTCAAAGGTAGGAAAGGTGGAATCATGAAGACAAACTTTGAGGATTTGGTAAAGCTCCAACTTGGCTTGGAAGAAAAGCTATCTAACTTTTAGAGAGAAGGAGGAGCTCAAGTTTAGAAAGTGTAAGGGTAAAGAATGAGGAGTGTCCTCTAGGTTAGCTTGCAATTCTAACATAGGGTGAAATGTCTTTATTACCCTTACTAAAATGAAGAGGTGTAAGGGAACAAGGGAACTACTCACAAAGCTTTAGGTACAACACTTGACTTTGGGTTGACTAGTCAATTACTAGTCCCCGAATATTGAATTTTCAGGAATTTAAGGAATTATATTATCAATTGGATTAGGATTATTTACTCAATTAATCCCATCATTGAATTTGGATTACGGGGTGTCACATTTAACACTCACGCCTCTCTTGGCGAGAATCTAGCTCAAAACCATCCCATAAGGTTGGCTCTTCCGGTTGTTATCTCGACAGAAAACCATATGTTGCAACTTTACTTTGTTCTTCAGACAAAAAGCGAAGGTACACTCTAGCTTTCCCAACAACCGGCTTTTGTTGTTATTAGGCAACAAACAATCTGACACCAGCATCACCAAGATCCTTTGCTCGACAGACAACCACTTCTTCTCTGGTCTTGAGGCTTGAGTGAAACCACTCGTGCGACCCAACAAGTAACTCAAATAGTCCCGGTACCCCATGGTATCCGTACTAATCCAAGATTTACCACTGTATAGAGAAACTCCCGTGGCGGTTAAACTTAAGAGTTGAGCTAGCCTCTTTTCAGACTGAACCACTTTCATACCCATCACCTTAGAGGTGATTTCAAGCTTTCCTCCATCATTTGTGACAACCATATAACGGTAAAACTCTTTAACCAAGCTTGGGTATGTCTCGGCCCTTATGGCGAGAAACCCATCTAACAAGCCTTGATATCTAAGCATATCCAACAAAGAACTAGGAAAAGATTCTGGGTCGAAAGCTTTACCTTCAAGAACGAGATAATGGGCATCCACCCATTCCACTTTCCTTGCCAAAATTGATCTTCTAGGCATGGTTGAAAGGTGATCCAATGTTCAACAAAAAGACCAAGGCTTTCCTCCTCTTTTCTTCTTCTCTTCCTCACTCTCGCTGCTCTCTCTCTCCCTCTCACTGTACGGCTTCGACGAAACAGACCGGCGGCGACACGGTGGCTCCGATCGACGGCGGTAGCGGCAGGTCGGCGACGGGCAGGTGGTGGCAGGTGGCAGGGGGTGTTCTCGGCTATCTCACGGGTAGGGAGAGGGAGGGAAGGAAATAAGGGTTTTGGAATTTGGGGAAAAATTGGGGAAAGAAGATGATTTAATTTGGGGATTTTGGGTAAAGTGAGAAATTATGGGTTAGATAGAATTAAAATTGGATAAGTTGTAAGAAATATAATTAGTTCAAGTGGTTTAAGGGTTGGGTTGGTAAATGGCACACTCGAGTTCGAAACTCAAGGCTTGCAATTTAAAAGCTATTTGGTCTTTGGAGAAATTTAGGCAATTCATAAGAGGGAAAGGTTGCAAATTATACTTCATGTGCAAATATTATGAAATTATTTAAGTATTACTCATTTTAGGGTAAACAACTATCTAAACAGACAACGAAGGAGACAAGGCAACAAGGAACAAGATGTGTTCTAAAGACAAGGGTAGGCTATGAAAGGGATTACATGCTACCTCCTCCTCAACCAAGCCCTCGGTCTCCGCCTGCGACCGTTCCATCACGAACACCCTTCCTGACGGCCTAGCCCCGACTCGAGCTACCTCTTGCTGCTCCTCCGGATCCTGGGGGTGGTGCCAACGCCCTTTGGTTGGCTTGCTGAGGGCACTCGGAGATCTTGTGTCCTCTATCTCCGCAACGGAAACACCGGAATGCTTGACCAGGGCACTCCTTGTTCGCATGCTCTCTCCCACACCTACGGCACGGGAACATCCTGGCTTGATTTCCATACTCCGCTCGATTGGGCCCTTGGGTTGGAGATGATGCATTCTTGGCTTGGAAGCTCGGCTTGGGCCTCTTGAAGTTGGAAGAGCCTCCACTCTCGGTCCTCTTTCTTGCAAGCTCATAAGATCCACGTTGAAGCTGCTGAACACGATAAAAATCCGCAGCACTTAGGTATGCTTCCTTCAAAGAACTCGGCCTAGTTACGGTTCAAGCTTTTCGTGCCTCGTAGTTCAAGCCAGCTACGAACTTCTCAACTTTGGCGAGCTCGGTAGGGACAAGCATCCGGGCGAAGCGAGCAAGCTCAAGAAACTTCTTGTGGTACTCAACCACCGATGAAGAACCTTGTTGAAGGTGTAGGAATTCCTCGTACATTGCGGCTCGCACATGCGCTGGGTAGAACCTCTCACGCATTAAATCCTTCAAGGCAGTCCAATCAAAACCAGGCTCCTCAAGGCAAGCTGGGCCCTCGTGTACCCACCACAAGTCGGCCTCGTGGCTGAAGTAGAACGTCGCAAGCTCTAATCTCATCTCCTCTGGGCATCCAACAACCGAAAAGATCTTATCAAACGTCCTTACCCACTCTTCGAGAACAACGGCGTCTTCCTCGCCCGCGAACGTCGGAGGTCTAAGGCTCGACACCAAGCGCCCTATATCCATATGCCCGGCAGGCTGCGGAGGTGGCACGGGGGGGGGTTGTTGTGCAACACATGCCTCTCCAGAACACGTGAGCCCATCACTCGGGTCGCATCCTCCATAATCACGTCATGGCCACCACGAGGACCACTACCGTACCTTAGTGAATAATGTCCCATATCATTAATCGTGCAATCCTGGTACAGCCACACACACCACACCACAATAGGAATCAATCAACGGATCACAACGAAGATATGAAACCATACTCAATCAAGGAATGGATCACAATCCGACAACAACGATGATTAACACAAGTCATCATCCACAATAGGAAGGGACAAACAACACATACGCTAGCATTTAAACACCGAACTAGCATGCTTATCAAACGGGTAAACCGAAAGTAGTTCCGAAAAACACACAAGACTCATCATGGTTCAACGAATCACAAGGTTGAATACTTAGCACGATTCAAGACATCAAAACCTACATGGAATCCTACCATATAGTTCTAGACATACGAAACTTCAAGAAGACACTCAAATAGTTCCACAAAAGAACATCGGGAAGTCAAAAGACCAAATACCGAGTCAAAAGAAACACGAGGAACAAATCCCCGCACAAGCCAAATATGTTCCCCGCGGGTGGGCCCACGGGTGGACCCCCACCCGTGCTTCCGCCTGCGGGAACCCAAGCCCACCAACCATCGGCGGGTGGAGCTTTACTCGCCGTTTCGCCCGCGAGTACACAACCCTGTACCAAATAATCCCTTCGGGGATTTTCAACTCCAACCTCATATTCAAGTCCAAACCATGGCAAATCTCACCAAATATAACAAAATGACTTGAATCAAAGGAATAGCCCAACAATGGCATACAAGAACCCTAATAACAAGCTCTAGATATGCATTTTCACAAGACAATGCATCAACACCCACATTTCATAGCAAAATCACATGTAGAATCCAATAAATCATCATATAGGTAAGCAAAATAGATTTTGTAGAGCATGGGTTACCTCTTGTAGACAAAAACCTTCACTTAACACTTCTCAAAGCCCCTAACAAGGTTCACCTTCCACACCCACTTCAAGAACACACCAAAAGATCATAAAGATTTTCAACTTTAAGAAAAAACACCTTAGAAAATACTAAAAACACAAAAGGAACATAGATCTTACCCTCCTAGATGCTCAAAGGTAGGAAAGGTGGAATCTTGGAGACAAACTTTGAAGATCTTGGAAAGTCTAAACTTAGCTTGGAGAGAAAGTTAGCTAGGTTTTTAGAGAGGAGGAAGAGCTCTTTGCTTTGAAAGTGTAAGGAAAGAAATGAAAGATATCTTCTAGGTTAGCTTGGAATGCAATCGTAAAGGAAGTGTCCAATTTACCCTTACTAAAATGAAGAGGTGTAAGGGAACAAGGGAACTATTCACAAAGCTTTAGGTACTACACTTGACTTTGGGTTGACTAGTCAATTACTAGTCCCCGACTATTGAATTTTCAGGAATTTAAGGAATTAAATTATCAATTGGATTAGGGTTAATTACTTAATTAATCCCAAATTGAATTTGGATTACGAAGTGTCACAGCAATGGTCCTCGTGGTGGCCTTGACGCGAATATGGAGTTTGTGACCCGTGTGATGGGTTCACGTATTTCTTGGGAGGCATGTGTTGCCATGTGTGTGATCGATACCCTTGTGTACTATAAAATTGGTGGAAATTGTTGGTGGTTTGTTGGTGGATGGGGACGACGGTCCTCGGAGGAATAAGGTTGGACTTGTATGTACAGGGGTCCTGGAGGTAAAGGTTGGTACTAGCTATAAGGTTGGGGGTAGCCATAAGGTTAGAACCGAGTATAAGGAAGGATTATGATTCGTGATGTGTGATGTCACGAAGGCATGTGTTACCGTTGTGTGTTTCTCTATTCATGATGAGTGATGTCACGAAGGCATGTGTTGCCAATGTGTATCTTTATTCTCTTGTGTTGAGTATGTCGAGTGATATTCTACTGAGTGATGGTAGAATACGCCTTGAGCCTTACTCGGGTTGTCGTTGTTGCTTCTTGATGTCTTGGGATGTGTTCCCTTATTCTTGTTGTGAGTGATATAGAGTCTTGTGGTTAACTTTTATCTTTGGTTTTGAACTTATATATACAGTATTCCGTTTCTAAATGATTTTGTATATACTATCTATGTATGATACTTAACATGTATTGGTGGGTTACCAGCATTATTCGCTGACCGGGCGTCGTCCCATTTATTTATGTGCTTTTCAGGTCTCGAGTAGTGGCGAGCGCGATATAAACATGGGTAGTGTAGTTCCCCAAACTCTTTTAGTTATGTTTGGGCCTGTGTGCCTATTTTGATAGACTTCTTAGATTGATGTTGATGATGTTCTTGCCTGTGGGTTCACTATAGTATGGACGTGGCATAACACTCTTCATTTTCCAGTTTTATATAGTTAGACTTCCGATGTGTTTGCTTATATTGTGGAGATTATCTGCATATTTATGTTTAAATTGGCATGGAATCAGGGGTGTTACAGTTGGTATCAGAGCCTTGGTTTGAGCCTAGGATGTTAAGAGTTGGACTTTTATGACCTAAGTTGAGCTTAAGTTAGTGTTTGTAAGTTGGGACCTTAAGATGTTTAGTGGAGCCTCTAAGTGTTTAAGTACCTAATTGTAGGATTCTTAGGACGCGCGGTGAGGTTTTGCTGTGTAGTTCTTTTATCTTGTTCTGTTGTTAGCGTTAGTAGTTGTAGCTGTTGTTCTCGGATGGTGTGAACCTTCCCGGTAAGTCGCCTCGTTCTGGGTTCGTTGAAAACTTGACGAAGACGATGGCTAAGAGGAAGAAGACTCGAAGGCTTGCTGTTACAAGGTAGTCAAGTCGTGGTGATTGCAGCTGGGCACGTGGTCAACGCAAAGAAGATAGACCACTTTTCTCGCAACCAGGAGTTAGCTACAACAATCTCCGTTCAAGCAAGTGACGCCGTCTCTCGTAGGACATCGTCATCAGTTCTATGTTAATCCTAGAGTTGAAGTCTCAGTTTCGTGCAACCGTAGTCCGATAAGAAGCAAGACGTCGTTTAGAGTTCGAAGATCAAGTTTAGAAGACCCTCAATCGCGAGGGGAAGTCAAGAGCGGTCCCAGACGCTCTAAGAAGAAGTCAACTCATGCTAAGTGGCCGCCTTCGGATCAACGCGTTTGAAGTCCCCCAGAGTTAATGGGCTAAGAGTCAACCTTGAACCTTTCTAAAGCACGAAGAGTTGAAGTGTAAGATCGAAATGTTCAACATAGAAGTAGTCCTACCCACCTTCGAAGAAACCGGGAGTGGGCAAATCGAAGCAATGAACCTGGGAGTAGTAAAGACCAAGATGGCTATACAAGAAAGCTTAGACCTTTAAAGGTACACGGGGAAGATGAACATCGTTGTTGACAAGTCGCCTGATCCTGTGGAACGTGAAGAGGTTGAGTAGTAGTTGGTGAAAGAGGGTAACGTTTATCCTAGTCGGCGCGCCTAGAGAGTTATGATTAACATGAAGACTTTTGGTAAGAAGGTTTGGCAACAAGAAGAAAAGAAGACGTAACTGAGTTGCAATCAAACGTTGGGGCAGCCAGAAGACTCAAACCGACAAGAGCGAATCAAAAGACGGATTTGATCACCGAGTGCTCCTAAGTTGCAAATAAGACACTGTGCCGATGATTTCTGGTAAGAGACCTATCCGTGACTAAAACCAGGAAGGGACGAGAAGTAGTTAATCTTGTATGGGAAGTTTGAACAGTAAAAGGAAGGACAGACCGATTCTACCGTTGGACCTTCATAAGTAAGACAAGTTCGTGCGGCAACAAAGTTTTCATGGGAGACCTACCGTTAATCAAGACAAGAAAAGACCAAGTTGTTGTAACCGACTACCTTATGAAGATTGCAAGATTGTCAACGGTGAACAAGACTCGACCTTCTGAGCTTCTAGTAAGGACAGGAGCAAATCTTTGAGTAACGAACCATGTAAGGCCTCCAGATGTTGACTTTGGTAAAGACTACAGTTTACAAAAAGTTCTATCGTTTGTGTTTGGTTTAAGGTTGCAGTGAGCTCTACGATTCAACCAGCTTCAGATGGTTAACGGGAAAAGGATCATACAGATCAAGAAGGAAAGTCGGAGACTTGCGCTATGGATTTACGAAGGCCGTGGGTTGTGCTCTAACAATGGACCAAGTTTCCTTTCAGTGGTGGTTGTTGTCAAGCATTCAAAGGACTCCTTACAAGATTTTGTGAAATTTAGAGTGCCAACGGCCACGACGCTTAGGAAGGTGCGAGGAATACGTGGGTGCTTAGACCTCGATGATCGTCAGGTGCAATAAAGAAGGAAGTTTGGCTTGTAAATCACCGAAGTCTTGAGATGGCAAGAACAGACAACCGGGTGCACTCAAAGAAAGAGGAAAGAGATAGTCAACGCTCTAACCGATAATGGCCTAGCAAGAACGGACAACAAGCCGAATCTCTAAGAAGATCAAGGAAGGTTGCTAAGAGTTTCGTTTCTAATGCAATGATGAAGACCGATAAGGGAAGCAAGTCAACTCACAGTTGCCTGGTTCGTGTGGGTTTCGCTCGGCTATAACAAAGTTGAAGGGCAAACGGTGTTTGAAGAAGAGTTTGAGGTGAAAATGTTTGTGATCTCAGCTTATGAAGAAGGTCCGGTAAAGATCTTAGCGTCAGAACGAGTCAGCATCGCGGTAAGGCATCTTCAGCTCGTCAAAAGTGCAGTGATCAAAGCGTCAAGTCGAAGAAGTCGCCTGGAGCCGAGAATCCCTAACCCTTTTTAAGCCATTTTTCTCCTCTTCTTGTCAAACCAAATGTTGTTTCCCGAGAAATCCTTCCAATCTCTTCGAGCCTCGTTCCTGTTTCTTTCTTAATTTGATTCTATAACAGGGTGCCAACCTCGTTTTCCTAAGTTGTAACCTTGAAAATCTTGATTTCCTTTCTAATCTACGCTATCCTTGAGCCTAAATCTAGTACCCTTCCGTTAGGAAATCCTTTCAATTCTTTCAAACCTCGTTCTTGACCCTTCACTTCAAACGATTCTGTGCAAGGTGGCAACATTATTTCCTAAGTTGCAACTTTGATGACTTTGATCCTAATCCAAATTAACTTTGTCCTCAAGTTTGGAACCTAAAACTTTCATCCTCTTTTCCATACCAAACCGAACCTTTCCAAAACCTAGTATATATATATGCCCGTAAATATTTTCTCTATATATTATCGTATTTTTGTGACACTCTTATCCCCAAAATGATTTTTCAGCTTCGGGGACGAAGCTTCTTTTAAGGGGGTGAGGATGTGACACCCTGTATTTTCCTAAAATAAATTATAGTCCCGATATTAAATGTTTTTATTAAAAATATTTATATAGTTATTTATTTTGTAAAATGGGCTCGAGTCTATTTAGTATTATGAACTCATATTCTTGTATCCTAATGCCTTAAGCCCGAAAATTATTTTTTATCCTAAAGGCTTATTATTTATTCCTAAGCCCAAAATATATGATTACTTATTTTATAAGTCCTGAACCCAACTAGTCAAGCCCATATATATGTAAATATATATAGTGTAGTCTTGCACCTTAACCGAACCCATGCTTTTGATCTAATTTTATCCTAAGCCCAACCCAACCTATAATTAGATATCTACCCTATCCCAATATAGATGAACTATACATATTATTGTTGATTGCGGCACCCATTTTCAGACCTAGCATGAAAACACACCTCTGTCTCTCTCGTTCACCTTCACCTTCACCTTCAGCCAACAACAACGCATCACCTTCCTTCTAGACCAAACAATCCCCCTCTGTATCTCGATTTTCCCTCTCGCAGGGCTTTGTCTCTCCCTAAAGCTCAAAAGGAGATCAGCTACAGTTCTAATTCTCTCCGGCGCAGTAAGAGGCCGAGCGGTTCCACGACGGCAGCGGCGGATGGCATTCCGGCGAGTTCGGCAGCGATCTGCGGTGAGAGTCGGTGGACCAAGCAGCAGCTCCTCCTCTCTGTTTCGCAGTGGCAAGCCAAGTAACCCGTAGAATGAAGTTTAGAGTGTAGTTGGAGTGTAGTTTTGTTGAGCGTTGAAGTAGGTTTGGCAGTGGGCGGTGTTGGTTATGTTTGAAGCTGACGGTAGGCGGCAGTAGGTGTGAAGCTTCGTCAAACAACAACAAGGCCGTAGCTTTCTCCGGCTTAGGCTTCGATCTCAGTTCGACGGCGGCGAAGCGGCGGTGGTTTCCCTTCCCGGTGTCCTCCTTTGTGGTGGCGTCCCCTTTCCCCCCGGCGGTGGAGTCGTCTCCGGTGAAGCAGAGCTAGCCACAGGTGGTGGCGCGAGTGGGAGTGTTGCCGTGGCTGCACCCGCGGCCTCAAGTCGCCTGAAGAAGGAGAAGATGGTGAGTTGTTGGTTCCTTTTTGGTTGAGGTTGTTTAGTTTAGTATTAGATAGTTTGTTGTTGATTAAGATCACTATGTGGTTAATTAGTGTAGTGGTAAGAGGTGTTTTGGTTGGATGTTGGCTAGGGGTCGAATCCCATAAGTTTAAGTAGTTTGGTTTATTTATTAGTCTTTTAATGCTTAGTTATTTAGCTTAGCTTTTAGTTTAATATTTGTGATTAATTTATAATAGGATGCCTAGCTTAGATGGTTGAGTTTGTGGTTAATCTTGAGATAAGCTAGGGTTCAGATCCCCTTAGTGACATATATATATGTTTTTATAGCTTGTTTTAATAAGTGAAGGATCGGTTTGATTCACAGGTTCCCGGTAGCTTGGCTGTGACACCCCGTATTTTCCTAAAATAAATTACATTCCCGATAGTAAATATTTTGATTAAAAATATTTATATAGCATTTCTTTTAATGGGGCTCGAGTCTACCTATTACGGTGAGCCAATATTTCTATACCAAATATTCCTAGCCCCACAATGGTTTTAATCCCTAAAGCCTATTAACCATCCTTGAGCCCAAACGTATTTTTCTATATGAGTCTTGAACCCAAATAGTCAAGCCCAAAAGTAAAAATAAATAAATAAATATATATATATATATATATATATGTATATATATATATGTGTGTGTGTGTGTGTGTGTGTGTGTGTTATTATTTAATGAGTCCAAAATGTTTAACCCAAAACCAATATCTTGTCTAATTCCCAATCTTAAGCCCAAGAGTATCTAAGCTTGACCCATCTAGTCTATCCCACACCTCAAATATAACCCCTTTAGCCAAGATGTTAAATCCTATCCTCCATGAGATGAGTATATGATCATGCAGTAGTAAGGGAATCGGGTCACCGTCTCCGGCATTCTCCTTCCTCCGACGAGCTATGGTGATGATAGATGGTTGCGACGGCGGCAGAAGCATCTTCCCTCTCCGGCGTCCAAGTTGATCGGCGACAAAGTTTGAGTGTTAGGAAAACCGTCACCTTTAGCTAGGTAGGGGTGGGCGGTGGTTCCAGTGTGTTTTAGACGTCAACGAAAGGCCAAGCTGCGATCTTTTTCTCTGTTTCTGACGCGACGATGATCCGGGAAGAGCTCCGACGAATAAGCTACGGTGGTATCGTCTCCGGCGACCTTTTCCTTGGTTTTCTAGCACGAGTAGAGCGGCAGTGTTTCCTCTCCGGCAAGCCGCAACTCTGGCAAGTAGACGACAATGATGGGTTGAAGTTTTGCTGGGCAGTGGATGGCGAAAGTGGCGGTGGCGGTGGCGGTTTGGGCGAAGCTACGGCAAACAGGTCCTTCCCCGGCGAGGACGTGACGGTGAGGCTCCGGTGGTGATGGCGGTGCTCCCTGGTGATGCAAACCGCTGGTAGTGGCGCGGGTGGAGGTACTCACCGTGTTCCACCCACGGGTCCTGTTGCGTGAAGAGGAAGAAGATGGCAGAGGTGAGCCTTGGTTTGGGTTCTTGTTGTTGTTTAGATGTTAAATACTTTGTTGTTGATTAGGATCACCAAGTGGTTAATTAGTGTGGTGGTAAGGGGGTGTTTAATGTAGCAGTTTTGCCAAAGTTTGAATCCCACAAGCTTAAGTATTTTGGTTTATTAGTCTTTTAATGCTTAGTTGTCTAGCTTAGCTTTTGGTTTAATAATCAAACCCACTTCAAGAACACACCAATAGATCTTAAAGATTCATCTTTAAGGAAAGACACCTTAGAAAACACAAAAAACACAAGATAAACATAGATTTTACCCTCCTAGATGCTCAAATGTATGAAAGGTGGAATCTTGAAGACAAACTTTGAAGATTGGGTAAAGTTTCAACTTGGCTTGGAAGAAATGCTATCTAACTTTTAAAGAGAGGGAGGAGCTCAAGTTTCGAAAGTGTAAGGGAAAAAGTGAAGGGTGTCTTCTAGGTTAGCTTGCATTACTAACATAAGGTGAAATGTCTTGATTACCCTTACTAAAATGAAGAGAACACTAGACTTTGGGTTGACTAGTCAATTACTAGTCTCCGACTATTGAATTTTCAGGAATTTAAGGAATTAAATTATCAATTGGATTAGGATTAATTACTTAATTAATCCCATAATTGAATTTGGATTACGGGGTGTCACACCGGGCATAAGGAAGGATTATGATTCGTGATGTGTGATGTCACGAAGGCATGTCTTGACATTGTGTGTTTCTCTATTCGTGATGAGTGATGTCACGAAGGCATGTGTTGCTAATGTGTGTCTTTATTCTCTTGTGTTGAGTATATCGGGTGATATTCAACTGACTGATGGTAGAATACGCCTTGAGCCTTACTCGTGTTGTCGTTGTTGCTTCTTGATGTCTTGGGATGTGTTCCCTTATTCTTGTTGTGAGTTATATAGAATCTTGTGGTTGACTTCTATCTTTGGTTTTGAACTTATATGTAAAGTATTTTGTTTCAAAATGATTTTGTATATACTATCTATGTATGATACTTAACAAGTATTGGTGGGTTACCAGCATTATTCGCTGACCGGGCGTCATCCCATTTATTTATGTGTTTTTCAGGTCTCGAGTAGTGGCGAACGCAATATAGAGATGGCTAGTGTAGTTCCCCCCAGACTCTTTTAGATATGTTTGGGCATGTGTGCCTATTTTGATAGACTTCTTAGATTGATGTTGATGATGTTCTTGCATGTGCGTTCACTATAGTGTGGACGTGGCATAACACTCTTCGTTTTCCAGTTTTATATAGTTAGACTTCCGATGTGTTTGCTTATATTGTGGTTAGATTATCTGCATATTTAAGTTTAAATTGGCATGGAAATTGGGGGTGTTACACACGACTCCAACGTAGTGGCTTTATTTGACACAACTGGACAGGATTGTAAAACAACACGGCTTTGGTCGTTTACATGTGGATTGCCAAGCCTTCGGTGCCACACAGCAGAAGTTGCACGAGAAGTGAGATAGGCAAAGTGAGACTGTGACACCGGGAGTATATACAGGGCACCCGAAGTGGGCTCCTTAAGCAGCACTGCCCGAGTTGTTGAATCCTTCACAAAAAAACTGTTCTTGTGAAATTCAAAAAAGCAATTATTGTCGTTAGTAAACCGCTGAACAGAGAGCAATAAAACTGAAAATTCGGGAACAAACAAGACATTAGATAATTTCAATGATTTAGACGCAGATGGTATAGACGCGTGACCACCGGTGTCTGGGAACCATCCGGTAGTTGATCCCACCGCTACATCCTCGCTGGAGACGGCAACATGAGCCTGTGCCGGAGGCTGCCCCGTGTAACGTTGGTAGCAGTTCACGGCGATATGGCCTTGCGCCCGGTAAATTTGGAAGCGAGGAACACCATTCCGGCCACATCCTCGGCCCTATCCTCCTCGACCACGGTTCCGTCCTTGGCTATTGGAGCCACCCCGTCCTCCGTCGCCACTGTTCTGGTGACCACGACCAGCAAAATGTGTTGACGGAGCAGCCCCGAAACCGACATCCGATCTCGCCGGAAAATCTTCTGCATGGATAAATTCCTGGGCCTGCAAATAATTTGAGATTTGGGAGATGGTAACTGGGGTACCTGCCGTTGTGAGAGAGGATGCCATGGCACGGTACTTTGGATGTAACCCTCTGAAGACGAACAAGTTTTGCTCATCTAACGAAATTGGCCGGCCAGCCAACGCAATGTTCTCCACCAATAATTGGGCACGGCCCAGATACTCGGTGGTGGAGCTGTTCCCCTGACGGAGCAAGTGGAATTGTCCGAGGAGACTCAGACATGGGGCTCGGGTGGAACTGCTCAGCGCCGTCGTGATCGATACCCACACCTCCCGGGACGTAGACCTCCCGACAGCCAAGTGTATAACCTTATCAGAGAGGGATGAGATGAGCAAGGACAAGATTGATTGATCTTGCTTGATCCGTGCCTTGAACGCTGGGTTCGGGATCGGGGACGGTGTGGTGGTGGCGGAGGCAGACTCACCGGAGGCAGGAGCAGCATCGATAACCGGCAGCGGGCATGGTGTCTCGCCATCTACGTAGCCTAACAACTCTTGGCCACGGAGGAAGGGCGCCAGCTGAGTCCTCCAGAATAAGAAATTGCGCATCGTCAATTTTATGGACACAAAGTGATGTGCACTAGCTAGAGGATTGGGGGTGGCGGCCGGCGGAGCAACTGTAGCGGCGGTCATGGTCCTCTCAGACGAATTCATAGACATATCGGCAATGGGTGGTGGGGTGCGGTGGGGGTGGAAGGAAAATATTCAGGAGAGAGAATATAATCCTGGTTTGCTCATACCACATGAGATTTGTGATTATTCATTCAGTTGGAAAATGATAACTATTACAATAAAAAAGCAAATCATTCTACATAAACTATTCCTAAACAATAGGCTAGCCACAATACTAACCTATTGACTTTATCAAATGTTACAGGAATAACAATAATAACAATAATATGACTAAAACTATTGAGCGAGTGTTGACAAAAATCGTACTCACACCCATTGAAGTACAAGAATCAAGTTTGACCTACTTGGTCACCCCTTTCAAGGCTAGAACAAGAACACAATGTACGAAGAGTTCGACTGAGAGAGTGTTGACAAAAATCGTACTTCTAACCATTCAGGTATAAAAATCATGTTCCAGCCACTTGAATATTTGATTACTCTGATCCCTTGGGGCTAGAACACCTATTTTAATTGCTTTCTCATTTTTTTTATTATTTTTTTTCATTTTATTTTATTTAATAATAAATTTTGGTTCATAATGTTATAAATATGTATTTAGTGTGGCCATTATTAGTATTGATTATGTAACGGTCAGGAGATTTATGACTACATTATATCTTCCGTTACATTTGTGTATTATATATGTTGTGGTTGGATGTGATATGGAAGACACAGATATGAATGAATAAGAATATCCTCTTGGCCTTGTCTCTTACTTTCACTCTCTGCAGTTTCTTTGATCAATCAATCATGTTTGAGCTAATAGGTTACAACACGTTATCAGCAACTCAATACACCAAGTGAACGTAGCATATCTACGTAAATATATATGTATGTTTTCCCAAAATATCACCAAAACCTGTCTTTTGGATGTCAACGGCGTTTGGGTCATTGGAGGCAACGCCAATGCCGCGCTGGTTGTCGTCGACGGAAGACGGCAGGTGTAGCAGCGAATCATCCATCATCTAGTCCAAGCTTAGTGTATCATCCATCATCTAGTCCCCCACTTTCTTGAGATTTCGTGAAATCGATGTCTCATGAAAGTATCTTATACAAATCCATTGACCCACTAATTAATTAATTGATAATAATAATAATAATAATAATAATAATAATAATAATAATAATAATAATAATAATAATAATAATAATAATAATAATAATAATAATAATAACTAGAGCTAAAATGCAGCTGCCCAAACTTTATTTTTCTTTTTTTTTTTTCTTTCTCTTTTCCCCTTTCATTTTTTTTCAATACTTACGTTGGTGCATATGCTTATTCTTATAAGCCTCAAAGCCAAAATATTGAGAAACAAAGGCCTGAGTAATCCCTCCAACTCCATCTCTCTTCTTCTTCTAAGTTGCTGTTGAGACAAAACCATTTTCATAAACCATACTTTCTCTGTATCTCTCTTCTTCTTCCAAGATGCTGTGAAGACCATTTTCAAACACCCTACCTTCTCTGTATCTCTGTTCCTCTTCGAAGTTGTTGTTGAGACAAAACCATTTTCAAACACCGTACTCTCTCTGTATCTCTCCTCCTTTCCCAAGTTGCTGTTGAGACAAAACCATTTTCAAACACCATACTTTCTCTGTATCTCTCCTCCTCTTCTGACAGTGAAGCACGACCCTAGCAGCGACAACGGAGGCTTCCGGTGCGACTCATCTCCTCCAAGCTGGCCGGGGCGTCTCATCTCCTCCAATGTGTTCGTAACAATGCCGGTCGGCGACCGACCAGGCTTCGTCCATAACAACGTCGGTCGGTCGCGACCGACCAGGCTTCATCCGTAACAACGCCGGTCTTTTTGTTTTTCGTTAACCTCTCCGGTATTATATATATATATATATATATATATATATATATATATATATATATGTGGCCTCTGATCTATATATGGAAGTGAAAAGAAGGAAAATTGTAGGGTTAATTGCATGTGTTGTATACACAGTACACAAGTAAATAGAATTGATGCTTCACGCAGCCCCATACTCCCATATGCAAATAACCAGTGGACACTACATGTATCCCATAAACAAATAACCGGTGGACACTACATGTATATATATGTAAAGACAAGTTAGAGAGTTGTGTCATTTATGCGTCTACGTGTCTGGCATATGAGACACCTAGGACTGCAAGATGGTAGAGGAGATACATAAGGCTGTAATGAACATTGAGTACAACACCTAAAATATCCAGTAGGCTCAAAATATTAGCATATGGCTCACAATGGTCATTCTGAAAGTTGTCATGAGATTCTCATTTGCATCTAAAATATCCAGCTCTAATGCACGAACTGTATAGCCTCACGAGCGGCTTTCCCTTGATTCTCATCATTTTCTAAAGCTTTATCTTCATCTTCATCGCTAGTGCTGCTGCCTAGAACGTTTCGACCAAGATTTGCCTCACCAAGAGTGCGTAGTCGATGAATCTCCATGTCCTAATGCTCCGCACTAGCTTGCATATTCCCCATGATCAATACCATGGGCACCCTCACCGAGCTGCAACTCCTGGTAATTAGTAATCTCATGTTTTTTTTTTTTTTTTTTTTTTGGGTGGGGGGGGGGTTTATAAATACCCCTTCCAACCCTCTCATTTCTTCTTCACACACTCTCTCTACTTTTTCAATCTAGGCTCTCTACATTTGGCTTTGCTCTTTCGTTCCACTTTGCTCATCTTCCGGACACCATTAAATGCCACCGCTACAAGTAAGCCATTTTGTTTTCCTTTTGTTGTTGTTGTCTTGATATATAAAGTTCACTGGCGCTGACCGCTACTGGGTGGCTGGCTGTTCGCGGGGAGGGTGCAGTTGGCCAACCGGTTACAAATTTGACTGGTCGGTCAGCTGTCTGGGCTATCTTTCTCTCTTTTTCTTCTTCTTCTTCTTATTTTTTTTTTTAACGTTGGTCTGCGACCGACCGCTACTAGGCCGCTGGCCGGTCGCCAAGAGGGTGCAGCTGACCGATTGCTCGGTCAGCCCTCTTGGTTGTCCCTTTTTTTTTTCTTTTTCAAGCTATTTATTTGTTGCTTTTTTTTTTCAGGTCAATGCTACACCCAAGGTACATTGTTTGTCTTCTCGATTGTAATTTGCTCCTGACTCTTCGTCTCCGGTTTTGGATTGTCGCAGGGCTTAAGTGAGTAGTGCGAGATTCCACTGACCTTGATTATCTAGACTCGACCACCAACCTTCAAGCGCTGGCTGGTATTTCCAATGCTGATGTGTCTTCTAGGCAGCTGGATAGTGTAGGTCAAAGAGCGGATGGATTTTGTTGCCAAGACGAACCGAGCAAAGGGATGCTATTGCCTGCCTTCTAGATGACATGTAGCATTTTTTTTTTCTTTTTTGATTTCTTGGAGGTTGTAATGATGATTTCTAATATAATCCTTCTGTTTTCTTGTTTGTTGTTTGCTCCATTTCCGGGTTATGCGTTTGATAGCTCTTTCGTGATTCCCGAGAGCGTATCCAGTTCTCAGTTTAATCCCAAACGTCAAGTATTCCTCTCCACCATGATTTTTGAGAACGTCGCCCGTTCTCTGCCAGTATGTGCAATCGCCAAATGATTTTTGAGAATGTCCGCCGTTTTCTGTCAGTACTCCGCCAATAGCTTTTGAGAACGTTGCCCGTTCTCTGCCTATATGCCCAATCGCCGAATGATTTTTGAAAACGTCGGCCATTTTCTGTCAGTACTCCGCCAATGGCTTTTGAGAACGTTGCCCGTTCTCTGCCTATATGCCCAATCACCGAATGATTTTTGAGAACGTCGCCCGTTCTCTTTCAGTATGCCACTCCGCCAATGGCTTTTGAGAACGTCGCCCGTTCTCTGCTAGTATGCCCATCCATCAAATATTTCTTAGAACATCTCCCATGTTCTCATCCAGTATGCCCATCCGCCAAATATTATCTGAGAACGTCTCCCGTTCTCAGCTAGTATGCCCAACCACCGAATGATTTTTGAGAACGTCACCCGTTCTCTGCCAGTATGTCACTCCGCCAATGGCTTTTCTAAGAACGTCTCCCGTTCTCAGCTAGTATGCACATTCGCAAAATATTTCTGAGAATGTCTCCCATTCTCATCCAGTATGTCCATCCGCCAAATATTTCTAAGAATGTTTCTTGTTCTCAGTCAATATCCCATCCACCGAATATTTCTGAGAACGTCTCCCGTTCTCATCCAGTATGCCCATCCGCCAAATATTTATGAGAATATCTCCCGTTCTCATCCAGTATGCCCATCCGCCAAGTATATCTGAGAACGTCTCCCGTTCTCATCTAGCGTGCCCATCCGCCAAATATTTATGAGACTGTCTCCCATTCTCATCCAGTATGCCCATCCGCCAAATATTTCTGAGAACGTCTCCCGTTCTCATCCAGTATGCCCATCCGCCAAATATTTATGAGAACGTCTCCCGTTCTCATCCAGTATGCCCATCCGCCAAATATTATCTGAGAACATCTCCCGTTCCCAGCTAGTATGCCCAACCACCGAATGATTTTTGAGAACGTAGCCCGTTCTCTGCCAGTATGCCACTCCACCAATGGCTTTCCTGAGAACGTCTCCCGTTCTCAGCTAATATGCCCATCCGCCAAATATTATCTGAGAATGTCTCCCATTTTCAGATTTATGATATCCCATACTCCTTTTGACCACTTCTTGTCGATCATGCTTTATACCCTGATGACTCCTAGACTCTACACTAGACTTTACACCGACTAGACTTCTCTCCTATAACCCCTAGACTCTACACTAAACCCTTCACCCATAACTCCCCGTTATCTGTTAGATTCCCCGTTATCTGATGTTGTCAGGTTCTTTACTTCGGCAGTTATATGCATTCGTTTCACTATTATCTGATTACTGCTCCATGCGTGACGACCAGTGAGGGGTTTGAAGTCCGTTGACCACCGAGTCGTAGGAAGACGAGTCGATCACTGAGTAGTAGTAGGCCGATTCGACCATTGAGAGGTGGGAAGGTGTATCGACCACCGAGTGGTAGTAAGGTCTGTCGACCACTAAGTGGTGGGATGACCAGTCAGGATGACTGGTTCGTCTAGGTGACTAGTCGGGGTGACCAGCTAGGATGACTAGTCTGGATGACCAGTTGAGGTGACCAACCCACCCGCGTAGTTTGCCCAAACTAACTGCCAGAATTCAGAGGGCATTTGAGGTGGTTTGTTGATATTGGATGTAGGTTGTCTCTATTAGTTTGATTGTTTTACTCTGGTTGATTTTATGTATATTGGAGGTCATCATCGTGTGACGCTCCCTATTGTCTTTATGTGGTGACTGTCCTAGTGAGTGGTGGGACTAAAAGGGTGCGAGTGACCAGCGGTCTTTCCTCCTTGTCGTGGCTTTTGAATGCATTTACTTCATGTAAAGGGTGGGCGCGGGAATCCTTTCAGATGGAACTGATGACTTTATTAAAATTCTATAATATGATAGTCTATGGTACATAGTAACTAACCATGCGCGATTATTTTCCCAACCATTGATAGTGTTTCTTGAGCCGCCTTGAATTCCGAATGTGTCTTCTTGGTTTGATCTCCTAGTGAATTTTGGACATGTGTTTCCAATTTCGGTCTTCCTGTTCCTCATAGTCGTCGTCTTGCCAACTGAGACTTTCCGACGAGGGTTCTATTTTTTGTTCTGTAGGGATAATGTCCCCTGCTAGTTGCGTGGGTAGTACTGGTTATTGGTTGGGGCGAGTGACCGGTCTCCCTCTATGGCTGGGATCATCAGCTGGTTGCGTGGGTTGCCGTGACCACTGGTTGGGGCGAGTGGCCTGTCTTTCTCTATGGACAGGATCCTCGGCTGGTTCCGTCGGTTGTCGTGACCACTAGTTGTAGCGAGTGGCCTGTCTTTCTGTATGGACGGGATCCTCGGCTGGTTCCGTCGGTTGTCTTGACCACTGGTTGGGGCGAGTGGCCTGTCTTCCTCTATGGATGAGGTTTCCGATCTCCTTTTGTAGAGTGGTGCATTATTCGGTGGTGTGACCTGCCTTCCGGTGGTAGCGACAATATTTAGGTCCTCTAGCGGCAGGTTTCATATACAGCGACCGGTTGATTGGTTGTGAGAGGGGTGGTAGTGGTCGGCTCGTGGCCGATGTATGGCGAGGTAATTTTGCATTATACGCTGGTCGGGACCCTAGTTCGGGGACCGCTCTGTAACAGTGGTTGATGGGTTCCTTGTGGAAACTTGATTTATTTTTCTTTTCTAATGGTCGATCACCCAAATGTGTTCTTATATCTTCGTAAGGTCGTTCTTCTTTCTTCTTCCTTTTTTGTCACAAGGCTTCTTCTGCATCTGCGTATTTATGGGCCCACTGGATGGCTTGGGCATAGGTCTCGGGGTTTTTTCTTCGCAGGCTAGTGAGTAGATCCCTGGACCTTAATGCTTCCATGAACAATGTTAGCGCTGTTCGATCGTCCAAGTCCTCTGCTATATGCATTTTATCTTGCCATCGCTTTAGAAATTTTTTCAATGTCTCTGACTCTTCTTGTTGTACTGAATTTAAGGCCATAGTATTTTTTGTCTCTTATGTTTCTAGCGAAGTGCGTTAAAAATTGCTTTGCCAGGGTCTCAAAACAATTGATAGATTGGGGTGGTAGTGATGTGACCCATTGCTGCGCTACCCCACTTAGTGTTGAGAAGAAGGCATGGCAGTACATAGGACCATTCGCTCCTATCATCCTCATCCCTATTCGAAAGTCAATCAAGTGGTCATCGGGGTTGCCCGTCCCGTCAAACGTGGGCATCACAGGGCATTCAAAGTCTCTTGGTGCGCGATATTCTTGATTTTCTATAGTGAACGGGTTGGTGGACAGCGGAGACCGAGTGGCCGGCCGGTCCTTTCTACCCTTAGTCTCCATCTAGAGGTCGGGGGTCTCACCACAACTTTATAGCAGACTATCTAGAGAACCTTCTATATTACGCTCCTCCCCTTGTGATTCTTGCGTGCAGAGGAATTCCATTTGAGCGGCTCTCGCTCGTTGTTGAGGGTTGAGCCTTGTTTTCCGTCGCGATCGTTTAACTGTTGGGTTGTCCTGTCCCAGTCGTGGGGTGGGGGGTCGTTGGCTTGAATGTCCTTGGCGGTCGAGGATTGAAAACGTGAGGCGATGTTCTCTGGATGGGTCAGATCCCTGCATTCTCTCGAGTGATCTGTCCCTGTTGTTAGTTCTGTCCGAATGATATTCACGAGGGGGGTCCAGTGGGGACTCGCCTCTCAGTATGCAGTCACGCTGCAAGACTCCCAAGAGGTGTTCAGCGACCTCCACTACAGTGGGAGGAAGTTCGACCGGTTGGGTCTGTGAGACGCCAGCGACCGGTGAGCGTGTGCTCGGATGAATTGTCCCTCTTTTCGAGGATTTTCAAGGTTGACACCTCCCTTCGGGGGCACTGACTGACCGGACAACATGCAAGAGGTAGGCTGATTGAGGGTTTCTCGCAGATCCCGAACGGACCAGCCAGTGCGGGTGTTATGGTGAGTGCTCCCCATGATTAGAGTTTCGATCGTGTGCTTTAGGTTTGAGGGACGAACGTAAACTTTTCGTATCGGTCCCCACAGACGGCGCCAATGTTGGTTTTATGACTTTTTGGCAGTTAACGGCAGGCCAACACTACCGTTAGAATAACGAGAATATAGGCAAAATATATGGAGAAATTATAGGAACTTTGTATTGGAGAGTATTGTTGGTGAATCGTTGAAAGTTGTCCCTTCTCCTCCATGTGAGAGGTCTATTTATACATATTTTGGGCTTAGAGCCCTACAAGAAATAAGAATTCTAGACTACCTCATATTGGGAGTCTTAGTTACATAATAAGACCTAACTCTACCATATCAGAAATAATGAGTCCGATTCTAATTATATTAGGAATAACGTGTCCAATCCTTGACAAACTCTTGGGTTGCTCTGTACTGCGTGTCTTTCTTGGGCTTCCTTGGTCCAGTTGTTTTCTTGGGTCGGTCCATGTGGCCCAAGCTTAGTGTATCATCCAGTATTATTATATATATGTTTCCAAATCATGCTTATGGATGGAAGATTGCAATATCGATGTTTCCTTTTTGGTATTTCATTGTCAAAAAAATTAAAGTATTTATATCTACAGATGTAGTGTCAATTTTTTTTACCATGATTTGGATATGGATCAATATGAAATATGTATATGCCCTATAATATATATGTATATTAAATATATAGAAGTATAAATGCAATGAATATATGTACATTGTTAATAATTGTGTATATACATATTTTTTCCAATGATTATTTTGGTATATATAATTGGTGATTATTGGCATATTATCCGCAATTTGGTATAAAGATTATTGGCATATTTTGATTATAATTTGCTATGTTATCCACAATAATTAGCATTTTTGATGTGTATATACAATATGCTAGAAATCACACCATTCAAGATTTTCCATATATTATTTTGTATGGTGATGGATGGTGGATTATTATGGCTTGCAATTTAGTCATAATATTTTTCTATTAAGCATGCCCATATGCGGTTTCTATACTTTTTAGAAATTATATTGCGAAATTGGAGTCAGGTATTTTCACAGTGTACCTTCTTCACTATGTGCCAGTTTATACTCATCTCCTTACCATAATTTCTTTTATTTATGGTTAATTGGTTGTGCATTCATGGAAATTGGTCAAACATACCAAAAATTATATTTGATTATCCATATATAAATTGCCGTTAAAATCAATTATGGATAGCATTGCTATATTCATTGATTTTGAATTGCCAGCATTTTTAGGCATTGTGATTACAAGACTATGCCCAAACGAATTATTGTTTTCTATGCCATCCATGTTAATTATCCACGAAAGATTCGTACGCGTACCCATAATCTAAATTGCTTTTAATATTACAGCCAAGGCATTGTACAATGCTCTTGGCTTTATTCCATCAAAATTTTTAAATGATATGGAGCGGGATTATATTATGAGAGTTGGGGTTACTCTTTCACCAGAAGTGAAAATTTGACAAGTTTTTTGTTTGGTGTCTAATTTCATCAACATACTATGAGGTGTTAGCTCCATGCATGCAGGACATATTATTGCTCATATAATTTACGGCCTTTTTTTTTGGAAACCAAATTAAGTATTTTTTGAGGAAATATTCTTTTTGGGGACCTTCAAAAATTAAATATCCTGATCCACTACATATCACATACGCTAGTACATGATGCATTTCCCTTTCTGTGTTCAATTTTTTTTAGTATGCAACCCTTCTAGCTATATCTCATCATGAGAAATCAACAGTGATGTTGGTTGCGTTATAAGATCTTTTCTCGGCATTAGGGGGAGATTTGAAATTTCTAATTAATTAAATACCAAGAAATTGATAAAAATCTTCAAACCCATGTACTAGCCTTATAGAACCAGAAGTTCAGACATTGAACAAATTATCTGCTAGAAATCTCAAAGAGTGACTAAGTCCATAGAAAATATTTCATATATATTAAGAGTTGAAATCCCCAACTAGGACTAAATATTTCTACCATTATGCAGGAAGCATATATTGGTTTAAGAATTTACAAAACTAGATCTAGTATAGAAATTTCGTCACTCCAGAAATATAGAAATTTTATCCTGAAGATATTCGTCTAAAAGGCAAAAACCCCCAGTAAAATTGTAGGTGCACCAAAAAACTAAAATACTGGGGAAGCGGAACAACCAAATTCAAATAATCTTGGGAAATGCCATATTTTTGGTTGATACAAAATGGTCATGTGTATAAAAGATATTTACAAAGCTGTTATAGTTGTCGACAACATTTTTTGCCTCTATTGCTCATAAATACTTAAATCTGGATCCAGAAATGAAAACAGTAGCATAACGTGTGCAGCGTGCTAACTGTTTTGATAGAAAAGAGCAATTAAGGCATACAAATCAAAACTCGCTAATAAAAGGCGAGTTGAGGGTTTTCGCAGAGACCCAATATTAGTCATGGCTTTATATTCCGCTATTCAATAAAACTAGCAGTAAATAAATTAGATATGTAGCTAATAGTTATAGTTATCATATATTTATATTGGTAACTTGTTACTTATATTTAAAATCCTTGATGGATTTTCTCAAAGTGTGATGAATGAAAATCACAAAATAAGAAGTATAAAAGTTAGTAAGTTACTAATAACTATGATCTTTCTTATAGTCAATAAATTGACTAAAGGTATTTTCTCCCCCATAACAAAGTATGAAAATATATTATCATAAACATGCCTAGTAATGTTATATGTGATTGGGAAACTCAAATATCGTTTCCTCTTGAAAATATCCTAAATATATCCTCTAGTTTATCTTGAAAATCCCTAATGGATTTATAATTCCCGAAATGAGGATTTATTTAAGTGCCATTATTTACTTTTTAGAGAGTTGCTAATGGGGTTATTATCCTCATATAGAAGGAATAATATGTACCATTATGTGCTCAATAAAGAGTTGATAATGGACTTATTTATTATCTCAATCAATATTTATGGTGTAAACATCAATGGAATATATAAAGAGTTTGATGATGTTAAGTTATGAGATAAGATAACGAATAGCATATCAAGGTAAAAATACTCGTATTGGTGCTTTTTGGCATGAAGTCATCATACTTGTTACAGATAAAAATGTATATAGTTTTTCATGATATAAAATACCTTGATCCACATGAACTCCAGAAGAGTGATAAAATATTTGTTCAGAAGGTTTGCTCCAGTGACAAGTTAGCATATGTATACCTACAAAATATCCATAAGATTGATATGTGTAGGTAAAGAAAAATTATTATATTTAGCGGGAGCAACAAAATATAAACTATAAATAATTTTATTGGTCCAGATGATCATGAGAAAATATGATAAATTATCACTACAACAAACTGGGCGTTTAGCGACACATATTTAGCGGCGGTTATACATAACCGCCTCTAAATGACTATTTTGAGGCGGTTATAAAAACCGCCGCTAATTTTAATATAAAGGAGCTTAAATAATTACTTCGTAGTTGTTAGCGAGATTATAAATCTATATAATTAATTATTAGCGACAATTACTTGCGGCGGTTCATCAACCGCCACTAAATGTTTAAAAAAAAAGTGATTCCTAATATATATATTTCAAGTGACTATTCACCGCACTTCACCGTTTCATTATCCCTTCTCACTTCAAGTGACTCTTCGCCCTAACCCTCTCACTTCACTTCGCCCTAACACTTCTCATCACTCATTCCGCCATTTTAGCTCAAGGAAGTCTCTGAAAATTGCCCTAACCTCACTTCACCACTCCATTACGTCGATTTTAGGCTGCTGCGGTGAGAAGGAGACGTGTAATAGCATCTGAGAGGATTTCCATAAGGTAATATGTATGCATTTTTTTTCAAATTGTGTTGTATGGATGAACTGAGTGTGTTTATAGATGCGAAACTATGGTTGTGTTAGCCTAATTTTAGCTTATTCACTTGTATTTTGGAATTTAAGCTTATTGACTTGTTTCTTAACAAAATCTGATGGGAGTGCTTCTATAAGAAATGACATTTGAGGAGGTTGGTTCACTCAGTTTCATTTCTGATATTTTCCTGTACAAATGGTACCAAACACTGATGGGAGTGCTTCTATAAGAAACTGAAAACTGGTTATTGAGGGTAATGATGGATGGATGGGTCAGTTCAGTTTCACTGCTCAGCATGCAATCACTACAAGAAAAATGCACATAGACAACGGTTATTAACCGTTGTCGTAGGGGTATACTTTCTGTTGTTGAAGCCGGTGTTGTTGTAGGTCATGCGCATAGACAACGGTTTTTTAACCGTTGTCTTTTCTACCAACGACAACGGTTTTTTAACCGTTGTCTATTAAGTGTTGTTGAAGCCGGTGTTGTTGTAGGTCCTGCGCATAGACAACGGTTATTAACCGTTGTCTTTTCTACCAACGACAACGGTTTTTTAACCGTTGTCTATTAAGTGTTATTGAAGCCGGTGTTGTTGTAGGTCCTGCGCATAGACAACGGTTATTAACCGTTGTCTTTTCTACCAACGACAACGGTTTTTTAACCGTTGTCTATTAAGTGTTGTTGAAGCCGGTGTTGTTGTAGGTCCTGCGCATAGACAACGGTTATTAACCGTTGTCTTTTCTACCAACAACAACGGTTTTTTAACCGTTGTGTATTTAGTGTTGTTGAAACCGGTGTTGTTAAAAGTCACGCAATAGACAACGGTTATTAACCGTTGTCTTTTCTACCAACGACAACGGTTTTTTAACCGTTGTCTATTAAGTGTTGTTGAAACCGGTGTTGTTAAAAGTCACGCAATAGACAACGGTTATTAACCGTTGTCTTTCCTACCAACGACAACGGTTTTTTAACCGTTGTCTATTAAGTGTTGTTGAAACCGGTGTTGTTAAAAGTCACGCAATAGACAACGGTTATTAACCGTTGTCTTTTCTACCAACGACAACGGTTTTTTAAACGTTGTCTATTAAGTGTTGTTGAAACCGGTGTTGTTAAAAGTCACGCAATAGACAACGGTTATTAACTGTTGTCTTTTCTACCAACGACAACGGTTTTTTTACCGTTGTCTATTAAGCGTTGTTGAAACTAGTGTTGTTAAAAGTCACGTATATAGACAACGGTTTTTAACTGCTGTCTTTTCTTTAAAAGACAACAGTTATAAACCGTTGTCTATTGGGTGTTGTTGAAACACCCATAAACTGTTGTCTTTTGTAGAAAAGTCAACGGTTTCTAACTGTTGTCTATTGTAAAATTGTAACACCCCGTGTTACGGCCTTCAATCCCGGATTAATTATTAAATTAATCTCATTAATAATAATTAAATATGATTTAATTCGGTTAGGTTTCCGTTAATTAATTAATAAAGGTCCACCATGAACCGTGGACCCTTGCCTAAATTAGAGTCCTAAGCCTATTAGGAATAAAGAAAGTAAACCCTTTACTATTCAGATTCTAATTAGGAATCCTAGACCTAGTTATCTATTAGGAATAAAGGAAGTAGGCCTTTTACTATTCAGACTACGATTAGGATTCCCTTTAATTAATTAATATGGTCCACTATAGACCATGGACCCTTATCCCTAAACCCAATCCTTAGTTCCAAAAGGAATAGAATTTGCAAGCCTATAATATTAGTTCCTAACCAGGACTCCTAAATATATAAATAGGGGACTTAAGAGGCACCTAGAACCCCCCACCACAATAAACGTTCCACTACCCCAAAGTGCTCCAAGAATCCCCTTAGAAGAAATCAAGAAAGCAAGAAAGCTTAAAGAAAGACCCTTCATAGCCAAGGAATTAATTAAGGCTAAGAGGTAACCCATGTCTCAACAAAACCTATTTTTGTAGCTATGATTTCCCCTTAGGGTTTCCCCCATATGATTGTAAATGGCGAATTACTATGATTATTATTGATGTTGATTTAATGATTCCATGGGGAATCTTGATAATCTTGATATTGGGAGTTTCTTGATAATTATGATGTTCTTGATGATTAATTGGGATTTTGATGATTATGTGTTGTTCTTGATGATTATGATGTTCTTGATGATTAATTGGTATCCTTGATGATTATGTGTTGTTCCTACCGAATCTTGCAATTAGAAGACGAACCGTATTCTTGTTGATATAAAAGTGATTAGAACCCTAGGTTGTATCGTATGATCTTATTCTTGGACTATCGGGTGGGAAATCGCATGTTTGGGTGTGGATTATGTTTAGGAAAGCATGATAGGCCATGTGTCGTTCGTTTCCCGTATTTGATCCGTTAATTGTCTACTTGTTGTTGTTAATTGCGTTGTAAAGTGTCTAAGCATGGTTTCGGGTTCCACATCGGTTCCCGGGGCGAAAAGTGATGAAAAGAGTCAGTGGGGGGTAGGTGGGGGTAGGGGACCCGCCACCTACCCGCGGCATTCTCGGGCAGCTCCGGCAGCGGGCAGCCGTCGGCGGGCAGCTGCCCGCCGGGCACTCGCTGCCCGGAACAGTGACAGCCGGCGGGCAGCCGGCGGGTGGACCCCCACCCACCGGCTACCCGCTGGAATCTCACCCCACCCGGGACCTCGGCCTCCCCGTTTGATGTTTCCCCGACCCCCGTGGTGTCCCAACGGACCCCGTTTGTCGTGCCTATGTCTAGTTGATGTTTCGGGTACCGTTCGTAGGTTTATAAGTCTGTTATATCGCATGCTAGATGAATTGGTATCCTATTGACCTAGGTGAAGGAAGTATGAACCCCTTAGGACTACTCTTAGTATGTGATGGATCACGCATAGGTTTGTTATATGCTTTACCCCCTTCCCAATGTGTAAACGTGGGTTGCATGTGCTTGCTATGTGTTATGTGTGCGTGCCACCCCAATTCGGTTGCGATCGGATTGGTTATCCTGAGCTGCGGTCAGATTGGTATTCCTGGCTGCAGTCAGATGACATTCTCTTGGGCTGCGGTCCACCGTTTGGTTGCGATCAAACGTTTCTATACGAGCTGCGGTTCGTCCTTTATCCTGGCTGCGGTCAGATGACACTCTCTTGGGCTGCGGTCCACTGTTTGGTTGCGATCAAACATTATGATGAGCTGCGGTTCATCGGTCGGTTGCGATCGACCTCCCCGTGTTGCGATACGGGGCATGGTGCTGCGGGGCTGTGTCAGAGCTATATGCGCTGACCCTCATGTATGGGCATGCGATCGGTCCCGTGGCGCCAACAATGTGCATTATGTGTGTGATATGGACGAGTTGTGACTATGATGCCTTGGAATGTGACTATGGGTTTCATATTGGGGATTGTTTATGATGGGATTATGATTACCGTTTATGCCTTGTTGTAACTGCTTTATCTATTGTGAAATGCTTATGCTTGCTATGTCTACTGCTGGCGTCTAGCCTTAACTGTTGAGTCATTCCCGGTTTTAAAAGCTAGAGTTCGTAGGATATATCTTCATGCTCATAATGGTTTTCGTATATCTATATATATATCTCTATACGTATTGTATTTCAACGCGTTGGAGTGGGTTACCAGCATCTCTCGCTGAACAGATATATTTAGCTTTCAGGCACAGAAGAATAAGTCACTGGAGCGCGCTAGAACTCGGAACGTAGAAGTAGATAGTTCCCTTCTCGGCCTGCGTGCCATATTATGCATTTACATTATTGAGGATATTAGTTAGTTAGCCTATGCACCTGGGTTCTCCAGCTCAGGTGTGGCATAGCACCCCGTACACTTGTATTATGTTTTGGGATTTAATGAGATAATACCCTTATTTTATAAGTTTTAAATGTCTTGAAAATCTGGGGTGTTACAGTTGGTATCAGAGCTTAAGTTTGACCCTAGGATAAGACTCTTAAGACCGGACTTTAGGACGCTAGGCTTGAACTCTAGGTACTTAGGAACATAGGATCCAGGAATCTTAGGACGCGCAGTGAGATTGTGAAACCTACACATAACCTCCCCTCACTTCATCCCTCTCTAACTTAAAGGAACCTCCCCCTACGCTTACCACACCAGGTAAGGGTGCGAATAGATAAGTTTACTTCCACAACTGGGTAACGTACACTTACCCGATAAATCGCCTCGCCCTAACTCCCGTCAAAAGACTTGACAAGGACCCTGACCAAAGAAAAGGAAGATTTGGATGACTACTAAAAAGAGGCGTTACAGTCAGGACTGCTAAAAGGGACGGACTGCAATACGCACCAACCCAGGGTAACCACGATAACCCCCGAGTCAGACAAATGACATGCACCTTCCGACAAGTTGCCTTATCTCGGCAAACCCGGGTTGCGGCTACAACAAACAGGAAGGAGAACTAGGACACCTATTAAAGTAGCGAAGGAACGACACCATTAGTCGAATCCTTGGGTGCAAGGTAAGTATATCGCGACACCTTGCGACCCCACCATCCCAATTTAAAATATCATCCGCCCTGAAACCCCAGCATCTTGATACCCCTATTTGTTGAAAACTCCCACCCCGAATCCTTAATTACCTTAAGAGCAAATTCGCAACCGTCATGACCTTGCTCACCCTTTGTTACGCTTAACCCAAACCCTCGGAAACCCTAAATTGTTATTACCCTTACTCTAAGTTCATATCCCCACTCCGTTTGGAAACCCTGTTAAAAACCGTAGAGCAGCATAAGGCCCTTACCCTACCCAGGGGCGTGAAGAACCGACATTCATTGATTCAATATTAAAATAAGTTGTTAGATAGGAATCGGCGAAGTAGGTGGAGGTTACGAATACGTATCACCCCACCCTTGCACGAAAACCGTGAAGGCTTCACGAGAAACCATAGCCTGTACGTACGCCACCAAAGAACGCCATGCGTTGATAAGAGCGGGCAAAACAAATACGTTCAATGTGTCAGGGGCCCTCGCTACAGAAAACATCGTCAAATAGGTGCAACAGGCCGAACCTCGAGGAGGACATAAATCCTTGCTAAGAATTTCATCCACCAAGGAAGGGATGAAACCCAATAGAACAAGAAAGACTAACCCGAAACCCCCCTTACCCTTAAGAACCCTCGGCAAGGATTAGGAGTCAAGACCTAGGGGTTTGACCCACTAAACCGACTGGGTCCAGACTTCTGGACATCCGAGGGGAACGTGCACGGAAACTATCACGAGAATTCCCCTGGAAGCCATAGAAACGAAGGGGACTTCGACACGGGAAGAGAAGATCAAACGAAAATCTTAGAATCAAACAAAGCCAAGAAAAAGGGATCACCAGTTCGACTGCACGCCACAACCAAGCCCCAAACAGGCATAATCACTCGAAGCCAAGAGTCCTTAGCCCCTTTCCCTCCCCTTGCCAATCAAGTACCATTTCGTTAAAGAATCCGTCCTATCACTCCAAACCTCGCTCTTGATCCCTCATTACAGACAAACCCGTACAAGGTGGCAACCTTCCTTCCTGTATTACGACCTTGAGACATCGACCCTATCCGCCCCTCGACTTTGAAACCTAGCCCTTGCACTTCTTACACCCCTTTAAACCCAGACCAAGAAAACATAGATATATATATGTATGTATATCTGCCTCTAGAACTCGTGCTTAAGGATCAATGAACATTGTACGATGGGTCATCTTATGTATCCAAGTCCCTTTTATTGTGCACGAGGGCATGGGACTTGTCAGGACATGAATCTGTGCATTTTTGGGGTCTTTCCCGAAGGAATTGACTATTCCTAGTCACTTTCCCGCGGGTCCCCAACGGGTCCTTGACGGGACCTTGGCGGGTCCTTGGCAGGAGCTTGGCAGGCGGACGACCGCCCACCTCGCGCCCACTGGTACAATGTGCTGATTTCTTAACCCCTCATTTTATTGATTTGTGGCGCACTTGTGTGCCCCGATTGAGGAATGTGAGTCTTGGGTAAGGAACCATGGACCACCCAAACATAGTGTCCTACGTAAAAGACCTTGACGCACGAGACACCATCGGGGAATCACAATCAATTACATTGCACGAGTAATTGAAATCGGATCATACGATACAACCGACTAGGGATGTTTGGCGTAAAGGATTGCGCAAACCAAGGAGGCGAGTTGGGAACTCGTACTAAGAACCCACGAAAACCTTAAAAGTCAAAATGCTAAGGAGGGACCGGGACTCCTCCAAACCATGGACATCGTTCGAGCAAATCAGAGGACTCCTTACAAGTTGTATGGAATCAAGAACTACATAGCCCATGGTGCTAAGCAAAAGGGTGAAGAACACATTCGCGCCAAGACTTCAAGGGTCATTAAGGACCCACAAGGAAATGAGGTGACTCGTAAAGTCGACGAGTCATCCCACAACGAGATTTGGTAACCGACTGCGCTTTAAAAGAAAAAGGTCACGCAAGGTCACCTTCATCATTAAAAATAACACAAACAAGGCACAACAATGCCGAACCTCGGGTAAGACATGAAGTCTTACTAAGAATTTCATCCACTAAAGAGGAGATGAAATTCAATAAGAAGAGAAATTCAACCCAAAGTCCATCGACTCCCAAGAGACTTTGGGAAGAATTTGGGAAGTGCGCCCTAAGAGATTGGCTTGGTTGACCCAACTCGGTCAAGACCTTGGGCGCATTAAAGAAGTAAGTGTTGAATCACCACAGGAAATTCCCTCAAGAAAGAAGAGAAGGATGAAACCTCAGCCTGGGAAGCAAAGTCTAACAAGGATCTTAAAGATAAGCAAGCACCAACACCAAGGAAGGAGGATCATCAGCTCGTCGGCGCATCGTGATCAAAGCATCTAACCAGATTATTCACTTGGGATCGAGAAAACCTTAACCCATCCTAGCCGAATTCCTTTTCCTCCCTCGGAAAATCGGCCCCTTCCCTATTTCAAAACCCTTTCTACCCTTCAGACCCCATTCTCAATCCCATGTTTTAACGATTCCATACAAGTGGCAACCTCACAACCTAAGTTGCAACCTCGAAAACTTGATCCTAATTCCTGAATTCACCGTGTCCTCAAGTTTGAAACCCACTCTCTTAGCCCTGTAAAACCTAATCGCTCCCAAAAACCCAACACACATTGGCGTGCAAGTATACAATTTCCCCGTGGAATACCTTCTCTATAGGACCACGGTTCTTCTCTTGACTCGTTAACCCTGCAATGATTTCCAAGCTTCGGGGACGAAGCTTCTCGTAAGGGGGGGGGGGGAGAGTGTAACACCCCGTGTTACGGCCTTCAATCCCGGATTAATTATTATATTAATCCCATTAATAATAATTAAATATGATTTAATTCGGTTAGGTTTCCTTTAATTAATTAATAAAGGTCCACCATGAACCGTGGACCCTTGCCTAAATTAGAGTCCTGAGCCTATTAGGAATAAAGAAAGTAAACCCTTTACTATTTAGATTCTAATTAGGAATCCTAGACCTAGTTATCTATTAGGAATAAAGGAAGTAGGCCTTTTACTATTCAGACTACGATTAGGATTCCCTTTAATTAATTAATATGGTCCACTATAGACCATGGACCCTTATCCCTAAACCCAATCCTTAGTTCCAAAAGGAATAGAATTAGCAAGCCTATAATATTAGTTCCTAACCAGGACTCCTAAATATATAAATAGGGGACTTAAGAGGGACCTAGAACCCCCCACCACAATAAACGTTCCACTACCCCAAAGTGCTCCAAGAATCCACTTAGAAGAAATCAAGAAAGCAAGAAAGCTTAAAGAAAGACCCTTCATAGCCAAGGAATTAATTAAGGCTAAGAGGTAACCCATGTCTCAACAAAACCTATTTTTATAGCTATGATTTCCCCTTAGGGTTTCCCCCATATGATTGTAAATGGCGAATTACTATGATTATTATTGATGTTGATTTAATGATTCCATGGGGAATCTTGATAATCTTGATATTGGGAGTTTCTTGATAATTATGATGTTCTTGATGATTAATTGGGATTTTGATGATTATGTGTTGTTCTTGATGATTATGATGTTCTTGATGATTAATTGGTATCCTTGATGATTATGTGTTGTTCCTACCGAATCTTGCAATTAGAAGACGAACCGTATTCTTGTTGATATAAAAGTGATTAGAACCCTAGGTTGTATCGTATGATCTTATTCTTGGACTATCGGGTGGGAAATCGCATGTTTGGGTGTGGATTATGTTTAGGAAAGCATGATAGGCCATGTGTCGTTCGTTTCCCGTATTTGATCCATTAATTGTCTATTTGTTGTTGTTAATTGCGTTGTAAAGTGTCTAAGCATGGTTTCGGGTTCCACATCGGTTCCCGGGGCGAAAAGTGATGAAAAGAGTCAGTGGGGGGTAGGTGGGGGTAGGGGACCCGCCACCTACCCGCGGCATTCTCGGGCAGCTCCGGCAGCGGGCAGCTGCCCGCCGGGCACCCGCTGCCCGGAACAGTGACAGCCGGCGGGCAGCCGGCGGGTGGACCCCCACCCACCGGCTACCCGCTGGAATCTCACCCCACCCGGGACCTCGGCCTCCCCGTTTGATGTTTCCCCGACCCCCGTGGTGTCCCAACGGACCCCGTTTGTCGTGCCTATGTCTAGTTGATGTTTCGGGTACCGTTCGTAGGTTTATAAGTCTGTTATATCGCATGCTAGATGAATTGGTATCCTATTGACCTAGGTGAAGGAAGTATGAACCCCTTAGGACTACTCTTAGTATGTGATGGATCACGCATAGGTTTGTTATATGCTTTACCCCCTTCCCAATGTGTAAACGTGGGTTGCATGTGCTTGCTATGTGTTATGTGTGCGTGCCACCCCAATTCGGTTGCGATCGGATTGGTTATCCTGAGCTGCGGTTCAGAAGCTGGCTGCGGTCAGATGACATTCTCTTGGGCTGCGGTCCACCGTTTGGTTGCGATCAAACGTTTCTATACGAGCTGCGGTTCGTCCTTTATCCTGGCTGCGGTCAGATGACACTCTCTTGGGCTGCGGTCCACTGTTTGGTTGCGATCAAACATTATGATGAGCTGCGGTTCATCGGTCGGTTGCGATCGACCTCCCCGTGTTGCGATACGGGGCATGGTGCTGCGGGGCTGTGTCAGAGCTATATGCGCTGACCCTCATGTATGGGCATGCGATCGGTCCCGTGGCGCCAACAATGTGCATTATGTGTGTGATATGGACAAGTTGTGACTATGATGCCTTGGAATGTGACTATGGGTTTCATATTGGGGATTGTTTATGATGGGATTATGATTACTGTTTATGCCTTGTTGTAACTGCTTTATCTATTATGAAATGCTTATGCTTGCTATGTCTACTGCTGGCGTCTAGCTTTAACTGTTGAGTCATTCCCGGTTTTAAAAGCTAGAGTTCGTAGGATATATCTTCATGCTCATAATGGTTTTCGTATATCTATATATATATATATATCTCTATATGTATTGTATTTCAACGCGTTGGAGTGGGTTACCAGCATCTCTCGTTGAACAGATATATTTGGCTTTCAGGCACAGAAGAATAAGTCACTGGAGCGCGCTAGAACTCGGAACGTAGAAGTAGATAGTTCCCTTCTCGGCCTGCGTGCCATATTATGCATTTACATTATTGAGGATATTAGTTAGTTAGCCTGTGCACCTGGGTTCTCCAGCTCAGGTGTGGCATAGCACCCCGTACACTTGTATTATGTTTTGGGATTTAATGAGATAATACCCTTATTTTATAAGTTTTAAATGTCTTGAAAATCTGGGGTGTTACAAAAATAGACAACGGTTTTAAACCATTTTTCACCTGCTTAAATTATAATCGTATAAAAAAACAATTTATCCATTCACCATATGTTGCAAATGTAGTTACATAATTGTGCACAAACTAATAAGGTTCAAAATAACAAGTCAAAAGACAACACATGACCAATTCTAATTATCATCCAAGTCATAATACTACTACAACAATTCCCCGAACCAATTCAAGTCCAGATGATCACAACGTTCGAATGACCAAATCATACCTACTCTATATGACTTGATAGAATATCGGCCCATTCAGATCGCACCAGATCAATAACCTCTTTGTCATAATCAACTTGTTGAAACTACATGTAAAAAGTAAGAAAATAAATTAGTATAGATATAAATAATTTGCAATGAAATGAAACTGCCCTCTTACTCTCACCACATTCATACTCAAGCTGTTCATAACAAGATAATGAGTTCCCTAAAGAGAATCATAACAGCAAGTGTAGCCAACAACTAAAGAAACACACTTGAAAAAGCAATACAAATGCACTCCCCCCAAAAAATGCATGAAACTTAAACACAAACGACAAAGAAATCCCTTATTAATTACAAAACATCAAGCACTAAAATGCCCAAAATTTCGAGCTTTCACACGCATTCTACACCCAAATTTCAGAGCAACAAACTTATTCTAAAAAATAAAAAATAAAAATCAAATTTATCATCAATAACTGTCCAAATCAAGTGAAAAAGAGAGAGGATTAAACCCAAGCTAACAAAGCATTAAAAACCTAGAACCATTCTGCAATTAAATAACAGCGAGAAACAAGGAAGATAGAGTTTAAATGGAATGTAATACCAGTGCTTGAACAGAATTTTTATCATCGAAGTCTGGCATATTCTCAATTAAAGTTTTCATGTACGCCATGACAAAGAAACCGCATTGGTTACTATCCGGTTGACGAGGAGCCTACAAATGTTAAATAATATTTGCATTACAATTTAGCTATATACAAACACTTATATAGTTAAAAATATGAAATTACCTTGACAATTTCCCAAGCAGTTTTACTGCGTCCTTTCTTTGCATTCGTAGTGGATGCATGAACCATTTTAATAGCCCTTCATATATATATATATATATATATATATATATATATATATATATATATATATATATATATATTGTTGATTATTCAGATTATGTAATAATAATCGAAAGAATGAAAATAAAAAAAATAAAAAATAAAAACTTACATTTCTACAACACGCTTCCAATCATCATCGCGAATGCGATGATTAAGAGGGTCCCACACATAAACTAAGTCCTTAGTGATGTTGATAACTGTCAGAATCCAATGGAAACTATGCACACACAAACACATAATTATATATTACATCAACACAATATATGCAATTGACAAGAAAAATAAATTCATATCGCTTAAAAATAATCAAGTAACAACACAAATAATATATATCAGACATACCCATAGATTGAATACATGCTCATCAACTCGAATACAAAGAACCAAAAGAATCAGAAATCATAATAATGCTGTGAAAAATAATTAGTAGCAACTACCAAAACAAAAACCACTTGGATCCAAGTATCTAACATGTGGGTCTTGAGAACCACATAAGTGATAGTATTATGGATTTTAATGGACACTGAGTATTATATTTGACCTCAAAGACTTGTCTTGTTTTATTTAAACCTTAGATATCAACTTTCCATGTCATGTTTGAATGGAGCCTTGGGTTCAGGAAGCAACCTTACATGGTTTATATTTGTGTTGAAGTGTTACAGTGTTACTGTTGGCTTCTTGTTCTGTGAAATTGAGTTAACTGATCTACAATACAGCTAGAAATAAAGTGAAAGTATATTCAGTTTGGATTTTGGAAATTAATGGGATACCACTTGGTTGTGGGGAATATATGTACAGAGAACTCCTAGCGTTGCAAATTTCTGTTATCCTTTCAATGATGATCATATCATTAGAATTTACTAAAAAGAAAAATAAGGGTAATATTTGAATGTATTTAGCTGTAACATAGACATGGTGGAATGGCAAAAGAGAGAGATTTAAATACCACCATACATATTACAGACTTAAGAATACAGTAACTTCATTAATACCTTGAAGTAAATGTATACTCTATGTCATTCAACTGCAATGTGTAGTCAAAGGCTCAAATACTCATATAGCTACAAATTTACTTTCAACGACATGTGAATCCTTTCACAACAGATTAGGCAGAATAAATAAGAACACTTGAATTTCATTAAAAAGTATCAATCATAACCTAAATGTGGCAGTTACCTCAGAACAAATTAAGCAATATAATTCTGCAAAAACTAAGATTTCCTAGTGCCAATATCACATAGAATAGTTTGATTACCTCAACCTCAATAATAAACATGACATGACAAACTCTAACCATTACAAAAGATAACTGACCTATTGGAGCACTGGGTAACTGTCCGTCCTTCAAGGGAAGCAGCAACAACCTGCCAATTACTCTCACCAAAAGCTTCCACAGCAGCTCTGAGTTTATTATCCTCCTCCTCAGTCTTCCCAATTCTTCTTGATGCTCACTGTATTGCATATAAGCATATTGATTAATTGAATAAATATATAACCTATAGTTCATAGTGCATGCACACACAGAAACAACCCACATGATCACAAAAAGGAGGTAAATGCAATAAGTTTATATGAGGATACATGGTGGGGAAACAACAGTGTACTTGGCTGCTATAGCCAGGTGTAAAACTACTGAAACTGATAAGGGGAAAAATGTTGCATTTCATATGCACTTACAGGGTCTGACAACCTCTTGAGAATCATTATGTTCACTCTCTCTCTATGTGGGAAAATGAAAAACTGAATATCTTTTATCAGATTTGAGTATGAACTAAAATGTGCAAACTGCCATTGGAAAGATGATATAAATAGAAGTCCAGATATGGCAGTTGCAGACTTGCAGATTACAAAAACTGAGAAGAAAACTCAGTTCCCCTGAATTAAGGAGTTGAAAGTAGCTAGTCTTAAGCTTCTAAATCCACTCAAGGTTCTGTCTGATCAACTAGCACTTCCATCTCAAATCTATACTCCCCTTCTGTCTATGCCACCACCAATTTCACTATAGCCACAAACCGAGGCTGATTTTGAGATCGGGCATCGCGAATAAAGAAAACATGCTTCCCAAGTCCCTTCTACCCAATGATACGATTAAATTATTATTTGCATTCATTTTGAACTGAATATCGGTATTATTTAAAGTAATACTCTGTATCTGTAAATGGGTGGAAGGGATTTGGGAGGCACGTGAGAGAATTTACATTTCCAAGATTGAAAACATGCAACAAAATTTTTGAGCAAATTTATTATTTTCAATAACAACCTCGATGATGTGATTCTCTTCTCTCCCTTGATGAATCTGGAGCTACAGGTCAATGAACCCACTGAAAACCCAAGCAATACAGAAGATGAACTACCGGGAAAATTATTCTCAGAAGGAGATATAAGAGAATCTTAAATCCACACAATAGTAATTGATGCTTAAATCCAAAATTTTTCACAAATTAAACACACGCATTCATACAATCAGACCTAGCTTGGATGTATTTGACAGCTTTGCACATTAAAATAGAAAAGCTAACCTTAAAAGCTAAACCTCAGTTCTTCACGGCGGCAGCGGCTGGACCGACGGCGACACAGGATGGAGGCGGCGATGGCGGAAGAGGTTGGGTGCGGCGACGGCGTCGAAGCTTGGACGCGGCGGCGGTAGGCGGTCGGCGGAGATGGCTAGTAGCGGTCGGTGGAGAACACGGACGAGCAGTAACCTAGGTCGGCGGAGATATGTCTGAAGCAGAGGAAATTTTGGAATTGTTACTTGTCTCTTGCCCAATTTTGTCTTAGAGGGAAGACAAAAATTTCATTCCCAATTTTGTCTTAGAGAGAAATTTTAATTTGTCTTAGCTTAGAGGAAAATTTTGTAACAAAATATTATTTTAATTACCCGGGTCGCTACATTCGGTCAATTAAAATAGAACCGGGTATATAGGTACAGAACACGAGATTCATAGATTTCTATAATGTAGATTCAAAATTTCTATACAGTATATTTCTAATTTAAATACAGTTGTATAGATTAATAATTTCTCTATACAGTAAATTCATAATTTCTATACTGCAAATTCATAATTTCTGTATTGTTGATTCATAATTTCTAAAATGTATAGTTATCAACACTTGGGAATATGAACATCGCAAATTATAAACTCAAAGTTCTATAATTGTGAATATAGATCAGAGTTATTCAATCATTATGAATATGCATTTCAATTCAAAAATTATGAATATATAGTTTGGTAATTATGAACATAGAGCTAATTAAGATCGCGGCAAAATAAATGGGATATAGCAAACTGTACGGCATCGATCAACTACTCTTTCATATCCATTCTCAACGTGTCCCAGGCATGCCGGAGGGGTCGATTACCAACAATTTCAACCTAGCTTGTTAGTCATGCGCTAGCCGGAAGGGTCGATTACCAACATATAGCTAACTTTAGCTTGTTAGTCATACGCTAGCCGTAAGAGTCAATTACCAACATATAGCTAACCTTGTTAGTCATGCGCTAGCCGAAATAGTCGATTACCAACCTCGGCCCCTATCATATATACCGCCCTTAACCCTTACACACTATACTGCACCATTATGAACACCACCCCATATTGTTTTTTATACTTGATAATTATTATTATTTTTTTTGAATTCATAGATTGGTCTTAATTGTAATATAATTGAAAATAAAATTTTAATGAATTTACTTTGAAATTTTGGTGAATAATTTTATATTTAAATATGAACGAAAATAGAACTATTTTGGTAATATACTAGATGTTGCCCTTGAATATACAAGTGTTGTTGTGGCTTGGTGGGTTTAGCTTAGTTTATTGTGGTAAAGGTCTTAGATTCTATTCTTCTTGGGGGAATTCTTCAATTATTTTCTAAAATTGTTGTTTTGGTTTTCACAAACAACACAGAAGCAACCCAGATATATAACAGATGTTGCACCTTTAAACATAAGAGTTTGTGTTGCTTAGTTGGTTAGACCATTTATTTGTTAAGTTAGAGGTCATAGGTTTGACTCTTGTTGTTAACATCATTGTTTTTATTTTATATGCCTGTTAAATAATGATGCGCAACGACAACGGTTTTAAAACTGTTGTCTTTGTAGTGTTGTGTATTCAAATACACTAAAAGACAACATACCAAAGACAACGGTTAAATAAAACCGTTGTCTTAAACAAATAAAGAACATGCAAAGACAACGGTTATATAAAACCGTTGTCGTTTTAGTGTTGTGTATTCAAGTGCGCTTAACGACAACACACCAACGACAACGGTTAAATAAAACCGTTGTCTTTTTTTTAAAAAAGAGCGCACAAAGACAACGGTTTTAAACAACCGTTGTCTTTCTAGTGTTTTGTATTCCATTGCGCTTAAAGACAACACACCAATGACAACAGTTAAAAAAACCGTTGTCTTATATAAAAAAAAACGCACATAGACAACGGTTTTAAAAAACCGTTGTCATTGTGGTGTTGTCTTTTCACAAAATGCACAAAGACAACACACTTATAACAACGGTTAAGTAAAAACCGTTGTCTTTGACAAAAGTGTTGCATCAAAGACAACGTTTTTGGACGAAACTGTTGTCTTTTATACAAAAGACAACACTTTTCTTAAAAACTGTTGTCTTTCTAGTGTTGTCTATGTGCATTTTTCTTGTAGTGAATTGTTAGATCTTTTGATCTCAAAATAACAAAGAGAGATGTTTGCACCTCTGATAAGCAAAGTGGTCCTTGGCTTGAGTTCTGTGCATATGTGACATGTAATTTTTAGAAGTGAGGATTTAGAATAGCAATGGCCTCTTACTTCTTTCTTCCATGTTTTGTTTTTTTTTTGTTTTTTTTTTGTTTTTTTGTTTTTTTGTTTTTTTGTTTTTTTTGATTTGGCAAGTTTGAAATCTTCATTTATAGCTAGTGGTTATAACTCACTGTTTTTTTGCTGTGTGAAATACCACTATCTCTCTATCAAGTAGAAAACTGAAACTAATATCTTAATCTCATATTGCTGGGTAACTTTGTTTATCTGGATTTCCTAAGATTAGTTAATAAACAAGGGCAGTGTTTATTTCGATTTCCTAAGAAAGATTAGTTAATAAACAAGGGCAGTTTCACATCCAAAGCATATAATCATCTCTTCTATTAGTTGAGCACTTAAAACTTTTTACTTAATATAGTCTCTCATTGTTTTAGTCGAAGAAAAAGATGCAGGGAACTTACAAACATGTCGTTTCTATGTATGTTTGTATGCGTGTGTATAGTCCTTGCATACATACCCGCCTTTCATTTTATTTGGCAAATTAGCCGCATTAATATGTTAAAGTATTTGAAACAGGAACAGAATTTGGTCCATCTGCCATTGAGCTCAAGAGATTTTCACTTTGATGCAACTATTTGTTACTCTTGTTTTCATATTAAATGCTTGTCATGTACTCATGTGAATTTCTGAACATTAGGCTAGATTTTGAACATCATAGACTCATAGTTAATATTAACCATGCTAAGCTGGCTATTGTCCATACTTTAACATAATTGGTCACTTATAGATTTCTTTGTTCAATACTAACTGAACCTTACATTGCAGCGAGATCACCTGGCCTCTGAAGGACGGCGAATAACGAAGCTTGATAAAGTAGTAACTTCGTCGTCACTACTTGATTGATTATTGTTCCACTTTTTATCACTAATCCTAAACCAAACATAGGAATTTCTAGGAGTATGCAGTTCTGTTTTTTATAATCCCTGTCTAATTCTTGAGTATGCAGTTCTGTTTTTTATAATCCCTGTCTTATGAGTCCAGATTGTACCTGTTCTGCAATATTCAATCCAGCTAATTCTTGATGTTACTGTGTTTGCTGGGTGTGAACTGTCAGTTTAGGACAACCTAGTATTTTTAGATGAGATTAGAACTTTTTAACCTTTCTATCAACATTGGTTAAATATTTCATTCTTCTTGCATTTCTGCAAATAAAGATTCAGTAAATTGTTTTACATACTGTACAATTTTGAGGGTTCATTTATGCTTCTGAGCTAGCAGACCTTAAGTTGTGTTCTTGAACTGAAAATGTAAGCAGTATTTGTGTTTCCTCAAGGAGGTGACATGCTGACATCCAATTATAATCCTTAATTTTTCATTTAATGTGTAGGTATGCCAAGATCAAAAAGGTTCATGGATATGAGTCGGTCAATGTCTCATCAACAACCTTCTTCATCAACACACGAGCAATTGTTGAATGACGCACAACTTGAAGAACAAACTCAGGATAATGAAACACCTCAAGAGCAAACTCAAGATACTGAAACACGACAAGAGCAAAATGAAGATGCACCATCTTCGTTTAAAAGGAAAACAAGGACTTCGTGGGAAGTTGATGTGATTAGTAAGTTTACATTATTATATTTATTGATTGATATGTACAAAAAGTCTGAATAAATCAATACATTAATTTAGTTCCATTTATTGACAGATGAAGAAGGATTTGTGAAGAAAAAAAAACTGAAAGTTAAAGAAGTTTGGACACTTCCCTTGGGTGAAAAAGTCATAGTCCTATTTGACAAGTTTGATACACCATTCACTGAAGCAGCAGGATTATATACTGGAACACTTTCAGGGTTGGCACAGGAAAGTAGCTCATTTCCAATCAATTTTACTGATTAGAGATTGATGCCAAAGCAATATAAAGAAGATACCTTTGCCAAAATAATCAAGGTAACAAAATACTTTCAATCATTTGCTACATTCAAAAAAATAAATGTGTATTCTTCTCTATGATTGATGATTGTGAAATATAATTTATCTATTAAGGGCGGCTGCCTATTCAGATTTACGTTCCTTTATAATCATCCCTGATATGATATGTGCATTTGTATTATCTGCCTCTTCATTTCATTTTCTTTTATTTTCCATCAATTAATGTGTATTCTTCTCTTCTCTGCGGCTCTGCCTATTCAGGTTTACTTTTTTTTTTCTTAATTTGTATTCTCAATTTTTTAAATTCAACTATAATTGATCCCTTAACTATAATTTTATTCTAATTTTTTATGATAAAAAAATTTGTTTAGAGGCATCAATTAATCAAATATGGAATAAAAATGTAAAACTTATACATTTCATGTCTTTCAACTATAGAACTATAGATGGATTCAATGCTTTCATGTGGTATTGCAGTTGTCAAATCTGCAGGTTAGCCTTGCAAATGTATATTAGATAGTGGCATAGAGAAGATACAAATGGCAAAACTTGTAAGGAGGAAATTAATTCGAAAGGTATTGGTGAGGATACTTAGGTGGTCTGATCTGATGACAATCATACCATGTGCCTTAAATTATCAACATTAAATTCACAAGAGGTGTAACTTACATAGAATAAAATATTTTTAGAAAAAAAAAAGTCTTTCTTTTTCCAGGATTTTGGAGGACCTAGCAGAACAGTAAATTTCCCATTTTTGGTAATAAATAATCATCAAAATTCTATAGTATATTATTGTCCATAAGATTAGGTGAAGTTTTGATTTTTATTCCTCTACAAAGTATTGTGCGTATAAATGATAAGTCTACTTGCACCAAATTTTGTACCATAAAGTGATTCTATTTGCACTAAATTTTATAACTATTGATAAATGCTAGTAATTACATTTGCCATGATTTGAAGCCAAAATTTCACTTCCAAAATCATGTGATTGCAAAATATTGGACACTTCAAAATATTGGGAGGAAATGGAAGGACTTCAAATCTTGGTTGTGGATAGAGTTCTATGATTCTTCCTTAAACCGAGATGAACTGATTAGTAAGTGTCCAATTGGAATTCATAGAGACCAGTGGTCAAGTTTTGTCAACTATCGTTTATCTGACAAATCTAAGGTAATGTTTCTAATATCTGTTTGCTTATTATTGTTGTCATATTTGCCTAATGTATTAGTATTATACTCTATTATTAGGGGATGTGCCAAAAAAATGCTGAAAGTAGGAAACACCAAAAAATTGCACATACTTCTGGATCAAAGAGCTTTGCTAGGAGAAGGGCTGAGATGGTATTTCAATTTTTTTTTTTTTTTTGCAATTAACTAAGTTGAATGTTTATTTTTTTTCTTAACTACTAACAATTTAATTTTCATGCAAGGAAATTGAGCTCGGGCACACTGTTAATCGCTCAGAACTATGGATGGATACCCACAAAGTAAAAAGAGGGTCATCTGTTAATGAAGAATGTAGAATGATCACTTTAAGTATGTTTTAATTTATTTTTAAGGGTTAGATGTTACACTGCAAATTTATATTTGTTTAATGCAGGAAAAGAACAGAAATGAAATGGATCAATGCTCGCCTTCTCAATCACAATTTGTTTCACAAGATGATCCTGTTGGCAAAACCTTTGGAAAACAACACAATGGACGTGTTCGTGGGTTAGGTTTTGGACCATGCCCATCTAAGGTATTTAACAATACATCAAGGATGAATGAGGATAATCAAATGAAGGAGTATGTGTCCACTTTGGAGAAAGAGTTAGCTGCAACTAAAGCTCAATTGCAAGTTCAAAGTGATAAGTTGCAAGTTCAAAGTGATATGCAAAAGGCCATGGGAGGGGCTCTTGTTGCTATTTTGGAAAGAACTTTTGGCAAAGTTCCTGAAGAATTTGCTACCTTCCTTAACCAAACATCTAAACCAGTAAGTGCATACTTTTTTTTTTTCAAATACTGATTTATACATTAAGAAAAACGGATTGTATGCATTTCTATATTGTTGTGCAAACACCATTGATTTCATTTAACTATTTAGAGTCGAGTATTGAAATTTATACTATGAAATGTAGGTACCCGATGAAAGAAGCAAGCTACAATCTTCACAAGGGAGTGGAAAGCAAAATTCATCCCCTAGTCATCATGTTAATGGACAATCTTCTACATGATATGCAACTGTAAGTAGTTTCATACAATCTTCTATATGAACTTTCTGCTTTAGAAGATTAAAGAATCTAAATTTGTAGCACCAAGTTAATGTTGAAGCTAGGAAATCCTTTACATTCTTAATCTGTCCTGGGGTTCATTGTTAAGGTTCTGCAGTTTCTGGGCAATGTAGGACTGCAGATTGGTCATTGGTTGTTGTTAAGGCAACTCTCTTCATTGTGACTTACCTTGTCTGCAACTGCTTATACACTCTCTATAGTCATCACTTACAAAAATGGAAAAAGACCGCGATGTCCAGTTGACTGTGAAGGCTGGAATTATATAACTAATAAAACGGCAAACAATTGCACATTTTCTATTTACATGGACTTCTTAGTAAAAATTCTCAGTAAGAATGACAACATTGTGAAGGTAGTTATTCTTTTTTTTGTAATATATTCATCGTCTATCTTTTTTGGAGATATGATCGACGAAATGTGTTGTTTCATGGTTGAGCAGTTCATTCGGTTCAGCCTGGAACCAGCCATGACATTAATTTATTAACCATCCATCCAATCAAATCCATATTAAGATGTATGTATGTGTCTACCTACATCATATATATATATATATATATATATCTATATATATATATGTTCTCTGAATGTCGTAATTGTTAGCAATCTAATTTGGATTTTGAATCCTACGATGAATAGTTTATTTATTTGTCTTCTGTTATCAGTTGCAGGATTATGCAAACAAATAGAGGGGCTGACTAATGATGTTGAAATATCAAATGAAATGGTTGCAGGTCTTTATGTTGCAAGAGAAGCTGGAAGAGAAGGATATGAAAGAGCCACATGAGGAATCCATCACTGCAGAGGAGATGAATTAGCTCTCTTTTGATGATAAAATTGCCACCAATGAGCTTGGATGTTGAATTGATTTTCTTTTAATATGTAAACTTCTTTGAATATTGTTAAACATTAGTATTTGGCAATACAAGTTACATTTGATTTTCATCTAAATTAAATGTGTATTTATTTGTGTTTGCAATGCACATATGAAAGTAGATGTTTACAGCAAAAAAAAGTAATTTAATGACAATTATAAATTTTAGTAGCAATCCCTATTAGATGAGAAAATACAAAAAAAAAAATATTAAATAAACATTAGCGGCGGTTTAAAAACCGCCGCTAACATTTACGAAAAAAAAATTAAATAAACATTACCGGCGGTTTATAAACCGCCGCTAAAATTTAAAGTAAATTTTAAAGAAAATTTAGCGGCGGTTTGAAAACCGCCGCTAAATGCATTTAAAACCGTAAATATTAAATAAATATTAGCGGCGGTTGTAAACCGCCGCTAAATGCATTCAAAACCGCCGCTAAATAAATTTTTCATGAATTCCCGCGGTTGTAGAAAACCGCCACTAAATGCTTCGCGACACACTATTTAGACACGGTTGAATAACCGCCGCTAAACACACTAGTGGCGGTTTTGAACCGCCGCTAAACATAAATAAAACCGCCGCTAAATGCCTGATTTGGTGTAGTGTATAATGACAATCTTGAAGATTGTACCATATCCCTTCTCTACACCCTTTAGAAACAATGATTATACAGGCAATATAGAATTTGAAGATTGTTATCTTCAGGGGGAGACAGGAAGTACATTCACTCGAGTCAATCCTGTAGATTGGTCATTCATGTAGATTGGGTCTTAAAAGGACTAATAGTTATACATTTTACAGCATATACATACCATGTAATATTTTCCTCACTAGGTTTTTCCCAATGGGTTTTCTAGTGTGGTTTTTAACGAGGCATGAGTATGATATAGTAATGAAAATGGGGAAAAGTTGAAAAATAATTGGTTAATAAATGAACAAACTCCAAAATCCTGAAGATTATGCAGATTATTCCCTGAAGGCTTATGGTGTACTCTTTTTCCCTTAACTAAGTTTTTCCCACAGGGTTTTCTTAAGTTAAGGTTTTTAATGAGGCGACCAATACAATATATGTTTTTACATATATCATGTTCTCTTTTCTTCAACTCGGTTTTTTTCCCACATGGTTTTCCTTGTGAAGTTTTTAATGAGGCATGAATATATTTTCTATTGTACTCTCTTATTGTCTAGGTTTTTCCCACAGGGTTTTCCTAGCAAGTTTTTAATGAGGCAAGATCGTGGCCAAATAATGTCCAAGGGGGAGTGTTATAAATATGTATTTAGTGTGGCCATTGTTAGTATTGATTATGTAACGGTCAGGAGATTTATGACTACATTATATCTTCCGTTACATTTGTGTATTATATATGTTGTGGTTGGATGTAATATGGAAGACACAGATATGAATGAATAAGAATATCCTCTTGGCCTTGTCTCTTTCTTTGATCAATCAATCATGTTTGAGCTAATAGGTTATGGCCTTGTCTCTTTCTATGGCCTTGTCTCTTTCTTTGATCAATCAATCATGTTTGAGCTAATAGGTTACAACAGATAAAAATTAAACAACTTTAGTTGAAGTGTTTGAGTTGTAGCTTGGATGTATAATCTTAACGTGGAAGTTTGACATCTTTATTATAAATTTCTTTATTTTTTTCTTTGATCAATCAATCATGTTTGAGCTAATAGGTTACAACAGATAAAAATTAAACAACTTTAGTTGAAGTGTTTGAGTTGTAGCTTGGATGTATAATCTTAACGTGGAAGTTTGACATCTTTATTATAAATTTCTTTATTTTTTTTGAAAGTTACTGGCTCTATTACATTGTAGTATCTGTTCATATACTTTCTCAACCTACTGAAACACAAAGAACCAATAACGCCTCTACTGAGGCTCGAACTCATAATCTTCGAAATGGAAGTCCAACCCGGGTACCATTGGACCACATAGTCCTGGTTTTAAATTTCTTTATTTAAACTTGGGTAATTTCAACTTCGTCAGACTAATTCTAAGCCCACATAACTTCGCCTTTAGAGTCATTGCGGAGGTAAATCACAAGTCGCGCAATCAATCTATTGGTCAAATCTTAGTCTTCATGTACGCACAATGAATCCAATCCAAACCTTCCGGCATCGTCCTTAGACATTTTTCTTATATATGCATACTTCCAATGAGAGTCGAACACCCACACTGTCGACTCCGGTCATTTCTTTATTATATAACAATCCTTCACATAATCTAATATCATTTGTGCATTATGCTCAATCTTATTTGGCAAGCTGGGGCGCTTTCAGAGGCGCAATAGCTCATGTACAGCCAAGCAATATTGAGACAATTACCAAGTTGGTTGATATTAGGTTTGTGTTTAACAAATAGGCATTCTTTTGTAATATAATAATTTAATTTATATTTTTGTTTGTATAACTAAATAGTGAACGTGTACAAGAGTTGAAAGACCCTACATTTGTCAATTGGTTAAAGGTTGGCAATAGGCATTTGTTGTTCGTCAGCTTGAAGGATAAAGTGTTTCATTCTGCTATCAAAACACAGAAGTGACTTTTACGCACATATAATAAGGAGATAAAATAACATATTGATGACTACTGACTATAGCTTTTTCGCATAATAATAAGTGTTTAATTCTGGCAGCATTTAACAAATTAAATACCATTGATAAGAAATTGAGCCATGGTGGTATGTTGTTGGGCGGAGGCTTGGAGGGTTGAGTCCAACATCTTTTCATTAAACGTGATGATGAATGTTATGTAAGTATAAGAAAATAAAGTTATGATTTCCTTACTAGTTATAGCTTTTGGCATAGTAATAAGCTAAGTGTTTGATCTAAAAGCACATTGAAAGCGTGTTGTGTAGTTGAGACTAATAGGCGCTCGAAAGGGATTGTTGGTATGTACCCCATAATGTGAAGTGTTTCAGGGATTGATATTTGAAGCACTGACAGCCTGGCTTGATATAACCAACTCCAACCAACTTTGTTATTCCGTTATCTTTCCCGCTTCCTTTTCCTCGTGTATGTATATAAACAGTCTGTACTCCTCCTTGTTTGATGATGAAATACATTCCTCCTTTCCAGTTTTGCATTCTACTTTTGCCTTGTTGTTAATCCGCAACATGGTATCAGAGCTCCTGTAAGGAGACTTCGTTTTTCAGAAGAACCACCACCATGGCAGCGTGGCCGCCGATCAGCACGCGAACAACTCTGATCGATAGTGCAACAGGAGGACCGGCATCTGGAACTCTAGCACCAACAATACCTGCTCCGCCTCCTCTCACGACTGAGGCATCTTTAGATTCACAATCACAATTGAATCCCTACTTTATGCATGCAAGTGAGAATCCGGCATTGGAGCTGGTGTCCATGCCTTTAGAAGGTCCGAACTACCATCCCTGGGCTAGGGCTATGTCCATGGCGCTGTCGTGCAAGAATAAGCTTGTGTCTGTAACAACATGGTTGTTACTTGGCTGGTTCGTTCCTTGTCCCCAACGATCGGTCTGAGCGTCCTCTGGATCGATACAGCGTATGGAGTATGGAACGATCTTAAGAAAAGGTTCATTCAACAAGATCTGTTCCGGATTGCCGAAATCAAATGCGAAATATATCAATCCAAGCAGGGAGACAATTCGTTGAATGAGTATTTCACTCAACAAAAGCTACTATGGGATGAATTACACATATTTCGACCTTCTGTGTTCTGTAATTGTAACACTAGGTGTGAATGTGGATGGAAAATTGATACAATAAACGAGCAAATGGAGAAGGACAAGTTGTCTATCTTCTTGATCGGATTGCATGACAGGTATACAGGTGCAAGAAACCAAATTATGTTGATGAAACCATTGCCAGAAGTCAGTGAAGCATACTCTATGATAGCACAGCAGGAGAGGAAATTCCACATTACTTCATCTGGTTTTCGCAATCAGATGTTTCAATCCGGAGAAACCAGTGCAGCTGGTAGTGTATTGATGACCAGAACCAACACTGGGCAGCAGAACTATAAGAAATTCACAGGAGGGAACAAGAAGGCTGTGTGCACATTCTGTGGATTCACAGGACATACAGAGGATAGGTGTTATAAAAAACATAGCTATCCACCTGGGTGGAAGCCAAGGCCTAAGAACCAGAGTTATGTGAACAACACTCAAGGTCCAGTGACACTCCAGCAGCCAAGTTTTGAAGGGAACATATCATTTACTCATGATGACTTCAAGAAATTTTTAGAGTTTGTGCAGGACCAAAAGACACATGGGGACAAGGGATTACTGAATAATACTCCTCTTGATCAAGCCATCCACACTGCACATGCTAACACAGTCTCAGTTAATCAGATGGAAGGTACTACCATTTCCCTTAAATCTACTAGCCATAACAAAGACATGTGGATACTAGATAGTGGTGCCACCCATCATATCGTGTGTCATAAGGATCTATTAGCCAATCCCAGAGAAATATACAATATGCATGTTAAACTCCCTAATGGACAGCAAGTTGCCATCTCTTGCATTGGAACTGTCCATCTTTCTAATGAATTCATCTTGTATAATGTGTTTTTTATTCCTGGATTCTGCTATAACTTGATATCTGTGGGGGAATTCATTAAGAGCTCTAACTGCACCATGAAGTTGCATACTAACCAGTGCATAATATAGGATGCTGTCCATGGCAAGATGATTGGATTGGCTGAACTTCAGAATAGATTGTACTATTTGAGTTTTCCTGATACTTTTTCTTCTGTACACAGTGTTACTTCAAATATGAATAAGCGTACTTTGTGGCATTCTATACTAGGACATGCCTCCTATTCTAAACTACAGTGTTTGAATAAGATGGACTCCACAATTCATATGAATAAAGACTTGACATGTGACTGTTGTCACTTTGCTAAGCCAAAAAGAATGCCCTTCTCTCCCAGTGATTCTATTTCTGTTGCTTACTTTGATTTGTTGCATATGGACATTTGGGGTCCCTACAAGGTACCCACCCTCCATGGTCATCAATTTTTTCTTACTATATTGGATGACCATAGTAGGGCAGTATGGATATACTTGATGAAGAAAAAGTCTGAAGTTAGAAGCCTAGTCATAAATTTCTGCAATATGGTTAAGAATCAATTTGAAACTCAAGTGAAGTGCATTAGAACATACAATGGCCTAGAGTTTGATATGAATGAGTTCTTCAGTCAAAAAGGAATCCTACATCAGACTTCTTGTACTTATACTCCACAACAAAACAGTAGGGTTGAAAGGAAACATGGACATCTCTTGTCAACTGCTAGGGCATTGAGATTCCAAGCAAGTTTACCTGAGGATTTTTGGGGAGAGTGTGACACCCCGAAAATCCACACTCTAATCCATGAATTAATTGAGTAATTAATTCTATTTCTCTTGAGGAATTGATTCCTAAAATCCTGATTTTTAATACTCAAGGACTAGTATTTGACTAGTCAATCTTTAAGTTGTGTTGTACCTTGTGCTTTGAGAGGAGTTCCCTTGTTCCTTACACTTTCTAAGAGTTAGTAAGGGTATCCTTGTCTTTTCACCAAGAGCTAGTGTTGTAATCTAAACCTAGAAGACTTCTTCATTTCATTCCTTACAATTCCTAGAAAAATATCTCTACCTTCTTCTAGAAAAGAAGAGTAGCTTGTTTTTCAAGCCAAGTGAGACCTTTGTCAAGATTCCAAGTTTTGCTTCCAAGATTCAATCTTTCAACTATTTGGGCATCTAGAAGGGTAAGATCTAAGCTTGTTTAGTCTTTTTGGTTCCATCTTAGTTGTCTTTTTCTTAAAGGTAGGATCATTATGATCTTTTTGTTTGATCTTGAAGTGGGTTTGGCTAGTGAGCTTAGTGGAGAGCTTGTTGTGGTGTAAGAGAAGTCTTTTGGTCTTCAAGAGGTAACCCATGCTCTACAAAACCTATTTTGCTTATCTATATATGATTTCTTGGACTCTACTTCTGCTTTGCTTTGAATGTGAGTGTTTATGCATTTATCTTGTGATATTGCATATCTAGAGCTTGTGTTTAGGGCTCCTTTGTGCCATTGCTTGGCATGTTCCTTGGTTCAAGTCATTTTGTTGTGTTTGGTGAGATTTGGTGTGTTTTGGACTTGAATTTGTGTTTGGAGGAGAAAATCCCCGAAGGGATTTGTGGTGATATCGGGACGTTCCCGCGGGCACCACCCGCCGGCCTACCCGCGGGTACAGCCTCGTGGGATATTGTTCCCGCGGGCGGGACCACGGGTGGGGCACTACCCGTGGGTCCACCCGCGGGTACATAGTTGTGGCGATGTCGGGATTTGTTCCCCGTGATTCGGTTGTCGTGGTGTTGATCTTTTGACTTCCCGTTGTTCTTTTGTGGAACTATTTGAGTGTCTTCATGATGTTTCGTAGGTCTAGAGCTTTATGGTAGGTATCCATGTAGGATCTTTGGTGTCTTGATTCGTGCTAAGTGTTCAACATTGTGTTTCGTTGAACCAAGAGGTGTCTTGTGTGTTCCTCGGAACTATCTTGAGTTTCCCCGTTGATAAGCATGCTAGTTTGTTGTTTTAATGCTAGCGTGTGTGTTGTTCGTACCTTCCGTTTGGTTGATGATAACTTGCGTTATTCATCGTTATTGTCATTGGGTGGTGACCCGTTCCTTGATTGAGTAAGTTTCAAACCTTCGTTGTGATCCGTTGTTTGATTCGTGTGAGTGGTGGTGCGTGTGTGGCTCTACCTGGATTGCACGATTAGTGGTATGGGACGCTAGTTACCAAGGTATTGCAGCGGTCCTCGTGGTGACCGTGACGTGATTATGGAGTTGTGTTCCTTCGAGAAAGGTTCACGTGATTGGGGGATAACATTGTGTTATCTGGGCATGTGTTGCCGTGATTGGTGGTGGTTCATTGGTGGCCTGTTGGTGGGGGACGACGGTCCCGGAGGAATAAGGTTGGACTTGGCTGTACAGGGGATTCTCGAGGTAATGGTTGGCTTGAATGTACAAGGTTGGGGGTAGCGATAAGGTTGGAACAGGGAATAAGGAAGGCATATCAACTCGTGATGGGTGATGTCACGAGGGCTTTTAAAGCCGTTGTTGTGTGATCTTCTCTCATGACGTGTGTAGTCACGGAGGCTTGTGTTGTTTGGCATGTGTTGCCGTTTGTTGAGTCTTTATCCTTGTGTGTGGTTAAACTTTGTGGTTGGGATGTGTTCCCGGTGTTATCTTTGTGAGTGGTGAGTCTTGTGTTGTCTTTTGATCTTGGCTTTTGACTTATATATATGTATTCCGTTTCGAAAATGGTTTTTATATCTTATATCTACCTATTTATGATACTTAACGGTATTGGTGGGTTACCAGCATCTTTCGCTGACCGGGCGTCACCCCGATGTTTATCTTTGTGTTCTTTCAGGTGTTGAGTAGTCGAGCACGATGTCTAGAGCCTGGTAGCTTAGCACCTGTATCTTTAGACTGTGTTTTTGTGGCCTGCGAGCCAATGGTTTTAGATTGTTTTAGACTGATGTTTTGGGATAGTGTGATACACTTGCAGATTGTCACCTTAGAGTTACCTAGTGTGGTGTACGTGGCATAACACCCCGATTTGGATTTCTTTTATCCAGTTTCCGTTTATCTTCCGCTGTGCTAGTTTTGTTGTTAATATGCATGTGTTAAGACTTGTTTGTTGGGTCTTGTTGTTTTGGGGGTGTTACAGTTGGTATCAGAGCCTAGGTTTTGAGCCTTGGTTTAGAGCCTAGGAAGAGTTAAGTCTAGACTTTCTAAGTGTTTAAGTGTGTTTTGAGACCTCTAAGCGACCATAAGGAGCTAAGTGTTAGGCTTAGGATTCTAGGTTGCGCGGTGAGCTGTGTGTTGCTTTTTGTCTTGCTTGCTCTTTTGGTAACCTTGTTGTTGTAGCAGAAGTGCGATGCCTCCTCGTCCACGCGCTCGCTCCCCAGAGACCCCGACCAACGAGCAGCTCGCCCAGAATCTCCATCAGCTGACGCAGACGATGTTGTCGCTCAGTGAAGCTCTGTTGAACAACAATCAAGCTGCGCCGCCTCCGCCTCCGGTTGGGCACCGCGATGTGGGTCGTTTAGTGTCCGGGCATCGGCCGCCTTCCTTTGCTGGTGAAGAAGACCCTGTAGTCCTTGAAGAGTGGCTACAGGTGTTTGATAAGATTTTTACCGTGGTGGGCTGTCCCGAAGAAAGGAGAGTAGAACTGGCAACGTTCTACTTCTGCCAGGAAGCTGATTTGTGGTGGGTTCATGAGAGTCCGACCTTCCTTGAAGAGCCTGGGTTTGATTGGACCGCGCTCAAGGACAGAATGCGCGAAAGGTTCTACCCAGCGCATGTGCGAGGCGCCATGTTTGATGAGTTCCTTCATCTGCAGCAAGGACCTCTATCTGTGGTGGAGTACCACAAGAAGTGCCTAGAGCTGGCGCACTTCGCGAGGGTGTTGGTGCCTACAGAGCTTGCCAAGGTTGAGCGTTTCGTTGCCGGTCTGAATTATGAGGCACGAAAAGCGTTGACGGTGAGTAGACCCAGTTCCCTCAAGGATGCGTATCTGTGTGCCGCGGATCTATTTCGTGTTCAGCAACTTCAGAAGAGTTCGCTTGAGTTGGCTAGGAAGAGAGTTGAGAGTGGAGGTTCTTTTGATTTCAAGAAGCCCCGACCGAGTTTTCCGGCTAGAGTTGTGTCATCTTCTTCTCAAGGACCAGTTAGGATAGAGCCTCCGGTTCAAGCTAAGTCGGTTGGTTGTCGCAAGTGTGGGAAGGTGCATCCGGGTCAAGTTTGCTATGGCCAGGCGTTTAAGTGTTTTCGCTGTGGGGTTGCTGGTCATAGAGTCGTGGAGTGTCCCCAGCTTGCCGGTCAGAGAGCGTTGCCGCCACCCCCGGAAGCCGGAGGAGCACCAGGAGGGAGTTCAGGTCGCGGAGCTGTCGGAGCTAGGCCGCCTGGGAGAGTTTTCGTGATGGCGCGTTCGCAGGCGGAGTCGGAGGGTCTGGTGGAGGAGGAGTTAGCAGGTAACCCTTGTTTTTGAGCCTATCCTTGTGTCCCCGAGAGCGTTGTGTTCTTTGTTGCCTTGGGTGCTATCTTGTGTTTCGTAGTTGTCCTTGTTTGGCAATCCTTGGCATGCTTTCCTTGTTAGTTTTTCGTTGGATGCTTAGTATAGACTCTTTTCTTGCTAAGTGTTTTTCTTTAGTTGGTATCTTGTTTGTGGTAGCCATCTATCCTTGAGTTATCTTGTGTGTAGCCCCAATTCTTTCACCTTTGGACTTGGTTGTTCTAACAACAATTCCTTGTGCTCTTCCCTAAATTTTCCAAGTATTTCTTTGATTTGGAAAATAGCAAATCCCTACCCAAAGTCTTTCCTTGTGAAGCCTAAAAGTCAAACCTAATGTTTGATTGTAACCTTTGAGTTTCAAACCTTAGCCTATTTCTTTTCTACCCAACCTCTAAACCACTTGAGCCAAATATCTTTCTTGAAACCTAACCAATTTTAATTCCACCTAAACCTTAAAATTCCACTTTGTTCAAAATCCCCAAATTTAATCATCTTTTTCCCCAATCTCACCCAAATCCCTAATTTCTTTTCCCAAATTCTCTTCTCCTTTTTCCTTCTCCCTACCCGTGAGCTACCCAATACCACCCCACCCCGTCGCTCCTTCGCAACCCGCCACCACCAACCCGTCCGTCGCTATACGCCGCCGCCGCCGTTCTGCTATGCCGTGTCGCCGAGCAGCGCGAGAGAGAGAGAGAGAAAGAGGCAGCGTGAGTGGAGAAGAAGAAGAAGAAGTTGTGCGCTTTGTTTGTTGAGCTTTGGATCATCTCCTACCATGCCTAGAAGGTCAAGTTTGGCAAGGAAAGCGGAATGGGTGGATACCCATTACCTTGTGCTTCAAGGTAAAGCTTTTGATCCGGAATCTTTTTCAAGTTCCTTGTTGGATTTGCTTAAGTGTCAAGGTTTGTTGGATGGGTTTCTCGCCATAAGGGCCGAGACTTACCCGAGTTTGGTGAAGGAGTTTTACCGTCACATGGTTGTGACGAAGGAAGGTGAAAGGCTTGAGATCACCTCTAAGGTGAGAGGTGTGAAGGTTGTGTTGTCTGAGAAGAGGTTGGCTCAGTTGTTGAGTTTGTCTGCTACCGGAGTGGCTCAGTACAGTGGTCATTCTTGGGTTAGTACGGATACCATGGGGTACCGTGACTATTTGAGTTATCTGTTTGGCCGTACGAGTGGTTTCACTCAAGCTTCGAGGCAGGAAAGGAAGTGGTTGTCTGCGGAACAAAGGATCTTGGTGATGTTGGTGTCAGATTGTTTGTTGCCTAACAACAACAAGAGCAGTTTGTTGGGTAAGTTGGAGTGTACCTTTGCTTTCTGTCTGAAGAATATGGTTAAGTTCAACCTGCCTGCTTTGATGATGCAACACATGGTGTTTTGTCGGGATCACAATCAGAAGAGTTTTCCGTATGGAATGGTGCTAAGTTGGATTTTAGTTAAGAAAGGTGTTAGTGAGGATGGTTGTCTCCCGAAGGCTGTTGGAAAGATGGTGTTGGATACCGCCAATCTCCGGAGTTGTAATCTGTTTCAGTTGGATAGTGGTGAGTACATCACGCTTGAAGAGGTTGCAAGGAAAGCACCTGTTGAGAATGCAGAGTTAGCTGCCGGGCTTGGGATTCATGCCAGGAAGTTGAGCCTTGCAGTCCAGAGTTTGGGTGGTGACGAAGAAGTTGAGGAGGAAACAGATCAGGAAGAAGGGGCACCGGAGACCGCCGAAGCTGAAGTAAGTGAATCAAACAGTGAGGAAAGCCGAAGAAGGAAAGAAGTTCGCACCAAGAGAGAGCAGGACGTCGTCTCTTTGCTTCGCCAGCAGAACAGTTTGATCACCGAGGGCTTTGCGTTTGTGAAGTCTCAGTTTGTCGCAGTGCATCAGAGGCTGGATCAGATTGAAGCTAGTTCAAGTCACAGAGATGAAGCAGAAGAAGAGTCTGAAGAGGCCGAAGAGTCGGAGAGTGAGGAGTTCTAGTGGTGTTGTGGTAACCCCGTTCGCTTCTTCCTTGTTGTTTCTTAGCCGTTGTAGCTTGGTGTTAGGTTGTTGTGTGCTTTGTGTGCTTGCTTGTTTTGTTTGTTGCCTTGTTGTTTAGCTAGTTTGTTAGTTGGTGTTTGGGTTAATTGTTGAGTTCTTGGTTGTTGGCTAGAAGTTGGTTGTTGTGTTGACGGTAGAGTTCTTGATGCTCAATCTATCCGTTTGTTGACCCCTTGCCAATCCTTGAATCCGTAATGTCTTCTTCTTTGCATTGGAACCCTTGTGAGAACTTTTGGAGTTTTGACCAAAAGGGATATTCTTGAAATTTCTTGTCACAATTTTGTTTCCTTGTTATCTTCGTTTTAACTCGTTGTACCCAAGTTTCAGGGACGAAACTTCTTTGAAGGGGGAGAGGATGTGACACCCCGAAAATCCACACTCTAATCCATGAATTAATTGAGTAATTAATTCTATTTCTCTTGAGAAATTGATTCCTAAAATCCTGATTTTTAATACTCAAGGACTAGTATTTGACTAGTCAATCTTTAAGTTGTGTTGTACCTTGTGCTTTGAGAGGAGTTCCCTTGTTCCTTACACTTTCTAAGAGTTAGTAAGGGTATCCTTGTCTTTTCACCAAGAGCTAGTGTTGTAATCTAAACCTAGAAGATTTCTTCATTTCATTCCTTACAATTCCTAGAAAAATATCTCTACCTTCTCTCTAGAAAAGAAGAGTAGCTTATTCTTCAAGCCAAGTGAGACCTTTATCAAGATTCTAAGTTTTTCTTCCAAGATTCAATCTTTCACCTATTTGGGCATCTAGAAGGGTAAGATCTAAGCTTGTTTAGTCTTTTTGGTTCCATCTTAGTTGTCTTTTTCTTAAAGGTAGGATCTTTATGATCTTTTGGTTTGATCTTGAAGTGGGTTTGGCTAGTGAGCTTAGTGGAGAGCTTGTTGTGGTGTAAGAGAAGTCTTTTGGTCTTCAAGAGGTAACCCAAGCTCTACAAAACCTATTTTGCTTACCTATATATGATTTCTTGGACTCTACTTGTGCTTTGCTTTGAATGTGAGTGTTTATGCATTTATCTTGTGATATTGCATATCTAGAGCTTGTGTTTAGGGCTCCTTTGTCATTGCTTGGCATGTTCCTTGGTTCAAGTCATTTTGTTGTGTTTGGTGAGATTTGGTGTGTTTTGGACTTGAATTTGTGTTTGGAGGAGAAAATCCCCGAAGGGATTTGTGGTGATATCGGGACGTTCCCGAGGGCGGAACGGCGGGCGAGGCACCACCCGTCGGCCTACCCGCGGGTACAGCCTCGTGGGATATTGTTCCCGCGGGCGGGACCACGGGTGGGGCACTACCCGTGGGTCCAACCGCGGGTACATAGTTGTGGCGATGTCGGGATTTGTTCCCCGTAATTCGGTTGTCGTGGTGTTGATCTTTTGACTTCCCGTTGTTCTTTTGTGGAACTATTTGAGTGTCTTCTTGATGTTTCGTAGGTCTAGAGCTTTACGGTAGGTATCCATGTAGGATCTTTGGTGTCTTGATTCGTGCTAAGTGTTCAACATTGTGTTTCGTTGAACCAAGAGGTGTCTTGTGTGTTCCTCGGAACTATCTTGAGTTTCCCCGTTGATAAGCATGCTAGTTTGTTATCTTAATGCTAGCGTGTGTGTTGTTCGTACCTTCCGTTTGGTTGATGATAACTTGTGTTATTCATCGTTGTTGTCGTTGGGTGGTGACCCGTTCCTTGATTGAGTAAGTTTCATACCTTCGTAGTGATCCGTTGTTTGATTCGTGTGAGTGGTGGTGCGTGTGTGGCTCTACCTGGATTGCACGATTAGTGGTATGGGACGCTAGTCACCAAGGTATTGCAGCGGTCCTCGTGGTGGCCGTGACGTGATTATGGAGTTGTGTTCCTTCGAGAAAGGTTCACGTGATTGGGGGATAACATTGTGTTATCCGGGCATGTGTTGCCGTGATTGGTGGTGGTTCATTGGTGGTCTGTTGGTGGGGGACGACGGTCCTGGAGGAATAAGGTTGGACTTGGCTGTACAGGGGATTCTGGAGGTAATGGTTGGCTTGAAGGTACAAGGTTGGGGGTAGCGATAAGGTTGGAACAGGGCATAAGGAAGGCATATCAACTCGTGATGGGTGATGTCACGAGGGCTTTTAAAGCCATTGTTGTGTGATCTTCTCTCGTGACGTGTGTAGTCACGGAGGCTTGCGTTGTTTGGCATGTGTTGCCGTTGGGTGAGTCTTTATCCTTGTGTGTGGTTAACCTTTGTGGTTGGGATGTGTTCCCGGTGTTATCTTTGTGAGTGGTGAGTCTTGTGTTGTCTTTTGATCTTGGCTTTTGACTTATATATATGTATTCCGTTTCGAAAATGGTTTTTATATCTTATATCTACCTATTTATGATACTTAACGGTATTGGTGGTTTACCAGCATCTTTCGCTGACCGGGCGTCACCCCGATGTTTATCTTTGTGTTCTTTCAGGTGTTGAGTAGTCGAGCGCGATGTCTAGAGCCTGGTAGCTTAGCACCTGTATCTTTAGACTGTGTTTTTGTTGCCTGCACGCCAATGGTTTTAGATTGTTTTAGACTGATGTTTTGGGATAGTGTGATACACTTGCAGATTGTCTCCTTAGCGTTACCTAGTGTGGTATACGTGGCATAACACCCCGTTTTGGATTTCTTTTATCCAGTTTCCGTTTATCTTCCGATGTGCTAGTTTTGTTGTTAATCTGCATGTGTTAAGACTTGTTTTTAGGTCTTGTTGTTTTGGGGGTGTTACAGAGAGTGTGTACTACATGCAGCTTACATCATTAATAGGTTGCCATCTGCTGCCATCAATAATCAGATCCCTTACCAAATCCTACTTCACAAGGTGCCACAATATCAGCATCTGAGAGTGTTTGGCTGCCTAGCTTATGCTGCCACCTTAGGTCCCAGGTTGAAGTTTGATCTAAGAGCCCAGAAGTGTGTTTTTCTTGGTTACACCAATGGTACTAAAGGTTATAAGCTGTATGATCTACACACAAAAAGGATAATTGTATCCATAGATGTGTCCTTCTATGAGCACATATTCCCTTTTCAGCCCATTGCTACTCAAGAAAAGAACAAATTCTTTGAGATTATACTTCCTGTTATAAATGACACTGCAATAAGGTTTTCTGATGACTCACATCTTTGCTGCCAACATGATAACAGTTCTGAGCACTTACTTGAACAGGTTCACAGCCACAATCATGTTCCTAAGGAATCAGACATCAACATACCACCTGAACAAACAGACAATTCTCCTCCCCAAGAGCCAATAGAGCCTACTAGAAAATCCTCAAGACAAAAACAGATTCCAACTTACCTGAAGGACTATGTTTGTCATAATTCTGTGGTAAAGACATCTCCTCATGACATCTCTACAGTTGTGAGCTACACTAAACTCTCCTCTCCTTTCCAGTCATTCCTTATGAATGTTGCATGTCATACTGAGATCAAAAATTACAAGGAAGCAGTAAATCATGAATGTTGGAAAGTGGCTATGCATGAAGAAATTGCTGCTTTAGAAAGGAATCAGACTTGGACCCTAGTGGACTTGTCACCATCAAAGAAGCCTATAGGTTGCAGATGGGTGTATAAAATCAAGCACAAGGCTGATGGGACTGTTGACAGATATAAAGTAAGGCTGGTGGCCAAAGGGTATACTCAAACCCTTGGTATTGATTATCTTGACACTTTCAGTCTAGTGGCCAAGATGACCACTATTAGGACTCTCCTGGCTATATCAGCTGCAAAAGATTGGCACATTCACCAATTGGATGTGAATAATGCTTTCCTAAATGGGGATCTAGAAGAAGTTTATATGGAACTTCCTCTTGGAATTACAGGGCAGAAAAGTGGTCAGGTTTGCAGATTAAATAAGTCTCTTGTAATTTTGAAATTTCTCATTTTAGATAGATTAACAAAATTAGTCGACTGACCGAGATTACTGATTGATTCAGTTACGAAGCCAATCAGTAATAATAAATCATGGAGAGGATGTAAGAGAAAGATAACAGCACAAATCCAACGACACAGAATATTTACCCAGTTCGATACAGTGTGTATCTACGTCTGGGGGACGATCACATAGGCGTCCAATCCACTAAATCATAATCCAATGTACAAAGGTAGATATACAATAATCTTACCCAAGTGCCCCACACAAGGTACAAACCCAGTCTACACAGGTTTAGTGGATTGTTGAAGATGGAGAGCCATGCATACAGAAGTCCAATGAAATCCCTTCACTTGGAGAGCCCACTCTGATGCAGTCCACTTCAATGACGCTCTTTAAGGTTGTTCCCACAACAGTGTGATCACAGTGTCCTTTCGTTTAAGCAGCAGTGATTCTTCTCAAGTTCATCATCTTAATCACCATGAACATATTGTATTGAGAAGATGCATGACAATCAAAGATGTAGTCTCATATAGCACATAGGGAGTGTTTCTTCTTACTTTAGGCGTAACCCTAATTCTCTTCGAGTACGGGTACTTATAGATTCTCCAATAAACACTCTCCATAGATGACTTTGATTGTAGAAGGTAGGACAATAAAAACGGAATGCAATCTCAGAAGAATAGGTCCATACCTTTCTTGAAAATATACGCTGATCTTCTTTCCAAACAAGTCTGATAATACCGCGTAAGACATTTAGAAATCAGCTTCCTAAATCAGATATTCAGTGTCAGTCCTTCTGTTGTTGCTTCTGATTGATCAGTCATCTGTAGAGCTGGACGGACAAACTCTAAACCTATCTTAGTATGCCATAATAATATTGCCAATTATAATATGGGGTTTTTGAACATTTAAAAACACTAACAAACTCCCCCTTTGGCTATTATTTGGCAAAACAACTCGATTATATAGATAGACAAAACATAAAGAACTAAGATAAGTTGTTATAAAGAAGCAACCCATGAGTCTGATCTGATTACATAGAACAAAAACAGAAACATAATATCCAAAACAGTTTATGATAAAAAACAAGAAATGGTGCCATCAAAAACAACGCCCAACTAGGGCCAGAAGGTACTCAAACACAAAAACTCCCCGTGAGTTCATACTAGTCCCCCTTTTTTCCAATGATAGCCAAAGGTCAAGCATTGGAGGGAGTGTCAATGTCAGACTTCGCAGGATCAACAGCAGCAGCAGATTCAGATAGGCTTAAACGAAGAAGAACGGTTGCCAGTTCTGTACGGGCTCCTGTCAGTTGCTTTGCAATAATGCTGTGTACTGTCTCAAGATCAGCGACCCTTGCCTTCAACTGTATGGAATGTTGAACATCCTTAGCATGAGGAGAGTCATCAGGCATAGCATCAGGTTCAGAATTGGATGGGGCAGTCACAGGAACAACATCCCGAATGTGATCTCCAGTCAGCAGACGTTTATCAACAGTATAGTGCAGCGTTGGACTAATCACTTCACTGGGATAGGCTCAAGACCCTGAGTGGTAAGAATGCCATAAATCAGACAAGGTAAGGATGTGATAGTAAATCCATTTTCCCAGATCAATTGGCATCTTTGTTCCAATTCGAAATAAGAAGTCTGCCAGTAGCTTGCCAACCGTGTGGAAATGGGCTGATGGGAGCCAGTTGTGAAGGGCCAGGCGATGTAAAATCACATATCTGGATGTGAGATGCAAGCTCTGCAGATAGTCCTTGTCTCCTGTAGGCCAAGATTCTGTCTGTCCACCGGTAAGAGTTCTGGCCACCAAGTTCCAGTCAGTGACAGGGTCTTCTTGCACAGCAGTCAAACCATTGTATTCATTGATCATGTCCGGCCCAAAAACGTACCACCTTCCTCTGATGAAAAGCTGCATCGGTCGAGGCCTAGTTAGGATGTCAATCTCGTCATTGAGATTGCAATAGAATTCATACGTTAGAAGCTTAGAGTATGGGCAGATGTCCGTGACAGTCTTCAACAATCCGACTTCATTCAGCAGAGGTAGAATGTCACATACAGAGTTCAGCTGGTTCTCATCCACAAATCGTTGAACAATAAGGTCCCGTCTAACCATAGTAGACCATTTGGCCTGAGCAGCAGGAGATACAAACTGAGGCGTGTAAACAGATGGGTCAGTTTCTTCAACAGGTTGAACCCCAGGAGTAATGCTTCGACCTCTTGATCGTGTGGATGGCTTCCCTTTTCTAGTAGATGGTGCAGGTACAGAAGTAGCTTGAACAGCAGGCCCCTTTTGCTTAACAGACGATCGTAGAGTCTTGAACACTTATTGAATAGGTGGATTTTCTTCAGGCTTAACAGCCTCACTCGACTTCCTTTTCTTCTTAGGCTGATCCACATCAGCACTGTCATCACCGGTCTCAACAACAACCTTTACTGGAACATTCTTCCTTTTAGACCGTCTTGTTTCTTTGGTTGGGGATTGAACAGGAGTCACGGAGTGACTAGAATCAGAAACATTGGCAGATGAGCTCCCAATAATATTCGAAATTTCTCGAATTTTGAAGGTCGTGGAGTCAGGATGAGCAGTGGCCTCAACAGTTGGAACATCATATGGAAGAGCTTGAGATCCATACACTTCAGCCAGTATTTTATCATCTTCGCTGGAGGATTCAGAAGGATGAATCACTCGATACGGTTGAGGAATTGAAGCAGATGGTAGTCCAGCAAAGTGTCGCACCTGTTCCAGACTTTCACCTAATGATGTGGCAGTGTAGACTGGGATTCCACCTGTTTTCTCAGACTTGTGGGGGCTTGATAGATCAACGGTTTCAACATTAGCAGGTAAGACAGGAGTGTCATCGATAGAGCAAATTTCTTTAGGGTCATCAGCAATCTCAGCCGGAGGTAGAGCAATATTATCAGAAGAGTAAACAACTAGACTCAGTTTATTTGGCTCATTAGAGGACTTTTCTTTCTCATCAGACACATGCAAGACATCAGTTTTCACATCAACAGACTCACTCAACGACAGGGATGTAGGATCAACATTCACAGGGGGCTTCTCGGAATCCAAAGCAGTTAAATTTTCAGAAATAACAGGCACACAAGATGGGGTAGCAGAATCATCAGGTTTATCCGGTGAAATTTCAATATGAGTTTCAGAATTGTTTGACCTGTTTCGAAGGGTCTCCTGTCTGTGTTTTGCCTCTTTCTGAGCAGCTTCGAGGTACAGAGGCTGGGACTCCGCTCGCCGTCGAGAGACCTCAACAGATTCTAGGGCTCGTTGTGCAAAGTATCGAAGGAATGCCCCGGCCCGATTTCCATCCGAGGGTTCTGGAATAGACACTGAAGAAACTTCATCACTGGCTTCAGAAACCATCATAAGCAGTTCAGTCGCATCATCTTCAGACCATTCTGCATAAAACTCTGGGTAGTTGGACATAACAGTCACCAAAATCTCGTCGCGAAGCAGAGGATCGAGCTTGAGTTTCTTCTTCATAGCAAACTGCAATAGCGTCTGAATGTGCTTAAGGGCCACCTCAGGAGAATGTGTCCTGCTTCCGAGTTTGATGATGATATTTCTTACAGGGTCCGCCATTGAAGAAAGTTTTGTGAGAGGAGAAGAACAAATCACTTAATGCACGTATGCGGAGAGAGAGAAAAGGTTTGAGTGCTGAGATGCTTGAAGATATGTTTTTCTTCTTGTCCCGGTATCAAATAGACTTAAGGGTGATGAACCCTAATCAATGTGGCTTGTCAAATATCATGCAGACGCGATTGATTGACACAACGGTACAGCTTCTTTTTAGGAAGGAAACGGAACCCAAGAAAATTTGAATTTCGAAAGAAGATTAAGATCTTTTAAGATATCATTAAGGGGAAAAAATCCACTTAACAAAAATAGAGAAGAGTCTTTAAAAATAGTCAAACCATAATACTGACCCGTAAACACCAACTCCTCTCTGACTGACCAACTGCTTTAATTAGTCAATTCTACAAATTCCAGGAGCAGACCTGGGAATTTCAAAATGATTAGCGTCCAGTGGCTTAGTCAGAATATCTGCTAGTTGTTTGTCAGTTTGAATGTATTCCAATTCAATTTCCTTAGATTCAACCAGGTCTCTGATGTAATGATGCCTGATGTCAATATGCTTCATTCTGGAATGTTGAACTGGATTCTTGGAGATATTAATAGCACTGACATTGTCACAATAGATTGTCATTATCCCTTGAGTAAGACCATAATCCATAAACATCTGTTTCATCCATACCAACTGAGTACAACATCCTCCTACAGCTATGTATTCTGCTTCTGCGGTGCTTAGTGAGATGGAATTCTGTTTCTTGCTTAGCCATGATACTAAGTTTTTACCAACAAAGAAACATCCCCTAGAAGTACTCTTTCAATTATCAATATTTCCTACCCACAGCATCACAGTATCCAACCAGACTCAGTTCACTGTCCTTGGAGTACCAGAGGCCATACTGCATCGTTCCTTTAACATATTTCAGAATGCGTTTTGCAGCTATCAGGTGTGATTCCTTTGGGTCAGATTGATACCTTGCACAGATTCCAACACTGAAAATTATGTCTGGTCGACTGGCTGTTAGATACAACAGACTGCCTATCAAGCTGCGATAGACTGTGTTATCCACTGATACACCAGTTTCATCTTTTGATACTTTTGTGGAGGTGGAGATTGGTGTCCTGGATGATTTACATGATTCCAGATCAAACTTTTTAACTAGATTCTTAGCATATTTCTCTTGTGAAATAAAGTATCCTTCAGGACTTTGCTTGACCTGTAGACCTAGGAAGTATGTCAGTTGACCAACCATGGACATTTCAAACTCTTCCTTCATTACTTTTACTAACTCGTCAGTGTATTTCTGTAAGGTTGATCCAAACACAATGTCATCAACATAGATTTGGGCTATGGTTACATGACTTCCAGTAGTTTTTACAAACAGGGTTTTGTCAACACTTCCCCGTTTATACCCATGTTGGAGCAGATACTGTGTCAGTCGTTCATACCATGCCCGTGGGGCTTGTTTGAGACCATAGAGAGCTTTTCGAAGCTTACAGACATATGAAGGATGATCTGGATCTTCGAAACCTTTAGGTTGAACCACATAGATATCTTCGTGGAGATATCCATTCAGGAATGCTGTCTTGACATCCATCTGAAATAATGTAAATCCCAAAATACATGCGACAGCCAACAAGATCCTGATTGACTCGAGTCTAGCTACAGGAGCAAAAGTCTCATCATAGTCAATCCCTTCAATATGAGTATACCCTTGAGCCACTAACTGATCTTTGTTCCTTGCTATATTCCCAGCCTCATCAATTTTATTTTTAAAGATCCACTTCGTTCCAATTACGTTGACACCATCAGGTCTTGAAACTAGATCCCAGACATGATTCTGCTCAAACTGATGTAGCTCCTCCTGCATTGCCTTGATCCACAGATCATCCTGTAAGGCTTCTTTAACATTTCTGGGTTCTATCTTTTAGGTATAGCAAGCAGACCCAGATACTTCTGTCAGATTATTTCTTATTCTGCTCCTGGTCTTCATCCCATCTGATGGATCTCCAATAATGTTATCTGATGGATGGTTTTTCTGAGTTCTGGTGGGTTTATCTTTACCTGTATCATTTATGAGGTTTGTCTCCTGATCCGAACTTTCTTGATCTTCATCTGACCATTCTTGTGGTTTGGGCTGACTGTTGCTATTAGTGGCAGTTGGATCGCTGAGAGGAAATTCCGTCACTGAATCTGTCACTGTTGAGTCTACTGATTCCTCTGGACTGTCATCTATAACCACATTTACTGACTCCATCACAGATTGAGTCCTCTTGTTGTAGACTTTGTAGGCACGACTGTTTGGAGAGTATCTAAGGAAGATGCTCTCATCACTCTTTGGTTCGAACTTCCCTCTTTGTTTTCTATCAGCCAGCACATAACACTTTGTCCCAAACACATGAAAATACTTCAGATTTGGCTTCTTTCCCTTCTAGAGCTCATATGGACTTTTGGTTGTTCCTGTTCTAAGATAGACCCTATTTATAGTATGGCAGGCTGTGTGAACTGCTTCAGCCCAGAAGCGCTGCGGCAGATGCGAGGCATGTAGCATAACTCTAGCCATTTCTTGTAAAGTTCGATTCTTTCTTTCCACTACTCCATTATGTTGAGCAGTTCTAGGAGCTGAGAACTCATGTGATATACCGTGCTCGGAGCAGAAATCTGAATATAGTGAGTTCTCAAATTCCTTTCTATGATCACTCCTCAATCTCTGAACTTTTATTATAGACTCACTCTTTTCCTTCTGAACTCTTATACACAGAGTTTTAAAGGCCTTGAAAGCTTCTGTCTTTTCTCTCAGAAAGTATACCCAGCTGTATCGAGAGAAATCATCTACACACACAAATATGTATTTCTTTCCCCCAATGCTTTCAGTCTGTGTTGGCCCCATGAGGTCTATGTGGACAAGCTCTAGGCACTTCTCAGTGGTGATGCCTCTTACTGCTTTGTGTGGAGTTCTGATTTATTTCCCAATAGCACATGCGCCATAGATTTTTTCCGGATCTATTCTGATCTTAGGTACACCTTTCACTGCTTCCAATTTTATCAGCTTCTCCATATCTCTGAAGTTTACGTGACCCAGTCGCCTATGCCAAAGTTTTGATTCATCAGATTTGGATAGGTGACAAGAAGTTTCATTTTCCAAAACATAACAATTGTCTGAGGACCAAGTTCCTTCCATGACTAGTTGATTTGCTTTGTCACTAACTCTGCAACAGTTACGATCGAAGAACACATTCCAATTTTGATCACACAACTGACTGATGCTAATTAGATTCGCTTTCAACCCACTGACTAGCAGGACTTCTTTTAATTGAGGTAAACCTGGTACATTCAGGATACCTTTCCCAACTATTTTCCCTTTTTGTCCATCTCTATAAGTTACAGCTCCACTGCTAGGTTGAACAACCATCAGACACTTAACATTTCCTGTCATATGTCTGGAACACCCACTGTCAAAATACCATCTAGCATCAGTTGTAGATGCAGTCAGAACAATGGTGGGGTAGCAGATAACTTCTGACTTCCTGACCCAAACCTGCCTAGTGAATGGTGTAATAGTCTTATTCTGATATTTTTCCTTCCTTTGATCTCTGTAAAAAAAAAAAATAACACTTAGGCCGAGTATGACCTTTTGTTTGACAGTAGTGACAAATAGGGGTGTAATATTTAACTTTGACAATCTTATTTTTGAACCTTGAATAATGAGATTGATGAGTTAATCTGCCCAGGCCAGTATCAGCAGTCTGGTCATACCTCCTTCCCTTGTTTTGCACTAACTGAGATGACTGTCCTTGTTCATACCTGTGATTATCTGTGGTCTTAGACATACCCTCTTTGATGAACTTAGGTGCGTTATTCGAAGATTCACCTCATTCAAATCCCAGACCCTTTTTATCATTAGGATTTCTGCTAGAGTCTAGAATCTTATCTAGGGTAGATGTGGTGTCCATCATCTGGATATTTTTCTTCAGACTCTCCAATTCCTTGATCAATTTTCCTTCTCTGGACCTTATCTGAGTGATGAGATCTTCTTTTATGACAAGATATGTATTCAGTTTCTTTAGAAGATCATCTCTTTGCTTCAGCTCGTCATTCAGATTCTTATTCACTTTCACAAGTTGTTCCCAGCTAGCAACAAGTTTTGCAAATTCTGTTTCAAGTTGAGTATGTCTCTCTTCAAAATCATCAGTTGATATGTACGATTCTTCATCTGATTGGTCTCCGTCTGACTGAAGGTCTGTATCAGTAAAGAAGGCTACAAAGTTTTCCACGTTATCATCTGACTGATCATTTGAAGTTTCCTCCTCATCATTACTTAAAGTAGCTACAGACATAGCCTTTTTCCTTTTGAGATACGTTGCGCATTCGACCTGTATGTGTCCATATCCTTCACATTCTCTACACTGCACTGACCGGTTGAGAGATTTACCTGTGTCTGTGGAACTGGTTCTGTTTGTCTTGATCGACCAGTCTGAGATTGATTGTTCTGTGAGAAAGGTGTTGTTTCAACCTTTTGGTATGAGGAGTTTTTGCCTTTGTATTGTGTCCTGGTAGGCTGACCTTGACCCTTTTTGTTGAAACCTTTTAAGATTTTCTTGAAATTCGTGGTTAGAAGTGCCAAGGTTTCATCGTCTATGTCGTCTGTGTCAGATTCTCGATCAGCCTCAGCCACAAAGGTCACTGACTTTCCTTTTCTGTTGCTTCCAAGATCATCATCAGCAAGAACTTCTAGTTCATATGTGTGTAAGCTTCCCATAAGTTCTCCTACAGTCTTCTTTTCCCAACCTGTGTGTTCCTGAATAGCAGTTAATTTCATTCGAAAGCGTTTAGGGAAAGATCGAAGGATCTTTTTGACCACTCTCTCATCAGTGAAAGGTTCTCCAAGAATTGAGGCTCGGTTCATCAGATTCTGAACCCTACTGTGGAAGGTCGAAATGGTTTCTTCTTCAATCATTCTTAGTGCTTCGAATTCTAACAGAACCATTTGTAGTTTTGACTGTTTGACATCACTAGTTCCTTCAAATCTGGTTTCAAGAATTTCCCATACCCGTTTAGCCTCTTTTACTCCTGTGACAAGAGTAAAAACAGATTCATGCAAAGATCCTACAATTGAATTCAATGCTTTGTTGTTTAGATCTGAGGCATTCATTTCATCGTCTGTCCAAGTCTCCATGGGCTTATCTTCAGAAACTCCTTGTGCATTCTGAGTAGTAGGGCGACTCCACCCAGTTAGGACGGTACGATAAACCCTGGTACCTTGTGCTTGAAGATATATCTCCATGCGAGCCTTCCAGAAAGAGTAGTTGTGACCATCTAGTTCTGGTGGTTTCATATTTGCGTCCATCCTGAATACAAACAACCAGCCGACGGACACACAAAAAAGCTTGCGCAAAACAGAGAGAAAGCAAAACTAAAAACAACCCGTCGGATCAAGTCACTATGTAGACTTAAAATCTCTGATACCACATGTAATTTTGCAATTTCTCTTTTTAGATAGATTAACAGAATTAGTCGACTGACCGAGATTACTGATTGATTCAGTTACGAAGCCAATCAGTAATAATAAATCATGGAGAGGATGTAAGAGAAAGATAACAGCACAAATCCAACGACACAGAATATTTACCCAGTTCGATACAGTGTGTATCTACGTCTGGGGGACGATCACATAGGCGTCCAATCCACTAAATCATAATCCAATGTACAAAGGTAGATATACAATAATCTTACCCAAGTGCCCCACACAAGGTACAAACCCAGTCTACACAGGTTTAGTGGATTGTTGAAGATGGAGAGCCATGCATACAGAAGTCCAATGAAATCCCTTCACTTGGAGAGCCCACTCTGATGCAGTCCACTTCAATGACGCTCTTTAAGGTTGTTCCCACAACAGTGTGATCACAGTGTCCTTTCGTTTAAGCAGCAGTGATTCTTCTCAAGTTCATCATCTTAATCACCATGAACATATTGTATTGAGAAGATGCATGACAATCAAAGATCTAGTCTCATATAGCAGATAGGGAGTGTTTCTTCTTACTTTAGGCGTAACCCTAATTCTCTTCGAGTACGGGTACTTATAGATTCTCCAATAAACACTCTACATAGATGACTTTGATTGTAGAAGGTAGGACAACAAAAATGGAATGCAATCTTAGAAGATTAGGTCCATACGTTTCTTGAAAATATACGCTGATCTTCTTTCCAAACAAGTCTGATAATACCGCGTAAGACATTTAGAAATCAGCTTCCTAAATCAGATCTTCAGTGTCAGTCTTTCTGTTGTTGCTTCTGATTGATCAGTCGTCTGTAGAGCTGGACGGACAAACTCTAAACCTATCTTAGTATGCCATAATAATATTGCCAATTATAATATGGGGTTTTTGAACATTTAAAAACACTAACATCTCTATATGGCCTAAAACAGGCTAGTAGACAGTGGAATACTAAGCTATGTGATGCATTGCAGAAAATGGGCTTCAAACAGTCAATACCTGATAATTCATTATTTACAAAAGGGAAAGAAACATCCCTTGTGGCACTACTAGTTTATGTTGATGACATAGTGGTAGCCAGTTGTGATTTGGATATGATTAAGCAAATCAAAATGCAGCTCAATGACACTTTTCAGATCAAGGATTTAGGCCCCTTAAAAATTTTTCTTGGATTGGAAGTAACAAGGCAGAAGAAAGGAATTGCAGTGTCACAAAGAAAATATGCTCTTGAATTGTTAGAAGAAACAGGTTTTAGTAATGCTAAACCTGTACATAGCCCTACTGTCCCATCTCATAAGCTAAGAAAAACTGAGGGTGACCTGCTGGATGACATTGCTCAATACAGAAAAATGGTTGGTAAACTCTTATATCTTACCATCACTAGACCTGACATCAGTTTTGCTACACAACAATTGTGTAACACCCCGTGTTACGACCCCTAAAACCAATTAAATCATTTAATTAATCACCTAAGAAAAAGAATTAAATCACAACAATTAATTAGGGAGGCCCACCATAGTCCATGGGCCCTTATCCCTAAACCCAATCCTTAGTTCCAAAAGGAATAGAATTAGCAAGCCTATAATATTAGTTCCTAATTAGGACTCCTAAATATATAAATAGGGGACTTAAGAGGCACCTAGGACCCCCCACCGGAATAAACGACTCACCACCCCAAAGAGCTCCAAGAATTCCCTTAGAAGAAATCAAGAAAGCAAGAAAGCTTAAAGAAAGACCCTTCATAGCCAAGGAATTAATTAAGGCTAAGAGGTAACCCATGTCTCAACAAAACCTATTTTCATAGTTATGATTTCCCTATAGGTTTTCCCCATATTATTGTGTATTGATGATTTGTGATGTTATTATTGATGATTGATGGGATAATTCCATGGGTGATCTTGACATCGGGAGATTCTTGATAACCATGGTGTTCTTAACGATTATGTGGAGTTCTTAATGATTATATGGTGTTATTGATAATTGTATGGCGTGCTTGATGCTTATGTGTTATTTGTACCGAATCTTGTAATTAGAAGGCGAACCGTATTCTTGTTGATAAAAAGGTAATTAGAACCCTAGGTTGATGTTCTTGTTGGCGTTCTTGATGCTTATGTGACATTCCTACCGAATCTTGTAATTAGAGGACGAATCGTATTCTTGTTGGATTAAAAATAATTAGAACCCTAGGTTATATCGTGGAATTCGTAAGGTATTATTCTTGGTATATTGGGTGGGATTTCGCATGATTGGGTGTTTATTATGTCTAGAAAAGCATGATAGGTTATGTGCCATTTAATTCTTGATTTTGATCCGTTAAATTGTCAACGTGTGTTATCAATTATGTTTGAAAGTGTCTAAGCATGGTCTCGGGTTCCACGAAGGTTCCCGGGGCGTTTTTGGTGTTAATGAGTCAGTGGGGGGTAGGTGGGGGTAGGGGACCCGCCACCTACCCGCGGTCAAAAGGGGGCAGTTCCGGCAGCGGGCAGCTGCCCGCCGGCGACCCGCTGCCCGGAACAGTGTTACCGGCGGGCAGCCGGCGGGTGGCCCCCCACCCACCGGCTACCCGCTGGAAATTCCCACACTTGGGACCCCGACTTCCCCGTTTGATGTTTCCCCGACCCCCGTGGTGTCCCAACGGACTCCGTCTATCGTGCCTATGCCTAGTTTGATGTTTCGGGTACCGTTCGTAGGTTGTATGAGTCTTATATATTGCATGCTAGTTGAATTGGTATCCCGCTGACCTAGGTGAAAGGAGTATGAACCCCTTAGGACCATTCTTAGTATGTGAAGGATCACGCATAGGTTTTGTTATACGTTTTCTCCCCCTTCCCAATGTGTTAATGTGGGTTGCATGTGCTTGCTATGTGTTATGTGTGCATGTCACCCCGATTTGGTTGAGATCAATCGGGCTATACGGGCAGTCGGGTGGGCTGAGAACCATACCGGCTGTTAACCAGGCTGGTAGAGACTGGTCAGGTATATAAATATTATATAGGACTAAGTTCCACTATACGGGCAGTCGGATGGGCTGAGAACCATACCGGCTGTTAACCAGGCTGGTAAAGACCGGTCAGGTATATAAATATTATATAGGACAAAGGTCCACTATACGGGCAGTTGAATGGGTTGAGAATCATCCCAACTGTTAACCAGGCTGGTAGAGACCGGTCAGGTATATAAATATTATATAGAGCTGCGGTTCATTAGTCGGTTGCGATCGAATCCTCCGTAATGTGAGACGGGGCAGAGTGCTGCGGGGCCGTGTCAGAGCTATATGCGCTGACCCTCATGTATGGGCATGCGATTGGTCCTGTGGCGCCAACAAAGTGTGCTATGTGATGAGATATGGATGAGTTGTGTTTATGATTATATTGGGGGATGTGACTATGGGATCTATGCTGGGGATTGCTTATGTTGGGTTATGATTATTAATTGTGCTCAGCTTTATCTGTCTTGCCTGTTGTGGATTGTATACGCTTGTTATAACTGTTGCTTGTGTCTAGCCTTATCTGTCGAGTCATTCCCGGTTTTAAAAGCTAGAGTCTCGTAGGATATATCTTCATGCTTTAAAATGGTTTTCGTATATCTATATATATCTCTATATGTATTGTATATCAACGCGTTGGAGTGGGTTACCAGCATCTCTCGCTGAACAGATATATTTGGCTTTCAGGCACAGACGAGTAGTTCACTGGAGCGCGCTAGAAGCTTGGACGTAGCTTAGATAGTTTTTCCCTTTCGGCCTGCTTGCCATGATTTAGTACTGATACTATTTGAGGACATTAGTCAGTTAGCCTGTGCACCTGAGTTCTCTAGCTCAGGTGTGGCATAGCACCCCATACTCTTGTACTATGTTTTGGGATTCAACGAGATTTTACCTTTATTTTATAAGTTTTTAATATCCTGAAAATCTGGGGTGTTACAGTTTGGATTGCAGCCTGCCACTCCCACAGCAGTCTACTGTGATAATAAATCAGCTATAGCAATCACTGAGAACCCAGTCTTCCATGAACGCACGAAGCACATAGAGATCGATTGCCATTTAATTAGAGAAAAATCACACAAAGGGGTGATTAAACTCTTCCATGTTAGCTCTGCAAATCAGTTGGCAGATATATTCACTAAAGCACACTGTCCAAGCTCCTTTTACAGCTATGTTTCCAAGCTTGGATTGTTCAATTTATACAATCCAGCTTGAGGGAGGCTTTCAGGGATTGATATTTGAAGCACTGACAGCCTGGCTTGATATAACCAACTCCAACCAACTTTGTTATTCCGTTATCTTTCCCGCTTCCTTTTCCTCGTGTATGTATATAAACAGTCTGTACTCCTCCTTGTTTGATGATGAAATACATTCCTCCTTTCCAGTTTTGCATTCTACTTTTGCGTTGTTGTTAATCCACAACAAAGTGTTTTATCTTTATCAATATCAGTATTTCTAATCCTTTAATCAAGCTTCTTAGTCCAATTAGTTAAAAATTTGTCGTAACCATAACTATAGTTAAAGATATTAATAATTAATCAGATGCATTATTTATTGATGTTTGGTTGTTATATTATAATATTGTTATGTATGTAGAGTACTTGTTACAGTAGCTCATAAAACACGTATGAAATGTATGAAGTTTTCATCAAAGTTTAGATTGCACAGTGGAGATGGATTGAGTAGTTTAAGGTTTATGTGATCCAGACAATGCATCTTTGACCTCATCGTCTCAGTTGACTAAGCCAAACATTCTTGTTATTTGAGCTGATGATGTTTATTTGTTTATTTATTAAGCTGTAAGCTCACATGACAGAGACATATCTTAATTAATTAATCTCCTATATAGACCATCTGCCATTTCCTCTGCCCATAAGCCCCTCAACCAAATAATTTATTATTGGGTTCGATTTTTTTTATTGGAAATATAGTGAGAAGTACAAAATTTTGATAAATTCACGCAATATAACTGAAAATGGTTTAGACGTGTTAGTTGAGTCTAAGGGTTTTGATCTCGTCAAGAATTGATTTTTATTTTTATTTTTCTTTTATAAAAAGGAAACCGGAGCCTGACTGATTTGTAGATTTTTGTAACTCCGTTCTTGTAAATAAATGAAACCCGACCAAAAGAAAGATATGCAGGATTTAAACCTCAAATCTCCTAGATGAAATACAATAGACACACGTTTCTACCGTTCTTCCATGGAGTCTTTTAAGAATAATTGTAATTTTTTTTGTTTTTTGATTTCTTAACTAACTAGGTAAAAATTAAATATTTGGCCATCTAAAATTTGAGGCTCTGTGCTGTTGCACAACTTACATAGCCCAAATTTACCGGCGCAACCTAGATTGTCCATAGTTAATCGGTTCAAACTAAGAAGGCCAATAGATCACTTAAATTGGGAGTTGAACTTGGAATCTTGTGGTCAAGTCAATATAGCCCCAACAATTCGGCTGAAGTTGCCCTGAATTGATTTTTTTTTTTTTTTTAGAGTAAGTTAATGTGATGAGTATCTATTAATCTAAGCTCATTATTCATTATTCATGAGTTATCTATTAATCTAAGCTCATTAATCAAAGTTAATTTAATTAGTTGTTATATTTGGGCGACCAGAGAAACATGTATTCACTATCATATTTAATCAACTCGTATTTATTATCAAAATTTGTTGGGTGGAAGCCGGTAATGGTAAAGTCTAGCATTCGGTGGCTCGAGGATTGTTGGGCTAAGGCCAGTAAAGGATAAAGGCCAGACAAAGTCCAGCACCAAGTGTCATCTCGAAAATGTGATGGCGGTGTATAAGGAAATAAGTTAAAGTTACGCTTTCGCTACTAGCTATAGCGCAGCTTTTGACGTAAATGGTAAGCGCTTGATTCTAACAAGTGATATTAAAGCCAGGTCATGAGTTTGAGACTGATTGGTGCTGGGAGGCATTGACATGAGTAAATGGTAAACGCCTTGATCCTAACATAATTACTTATTATTTTTTAATCAAGAATTGATAAATGTAATGACTTTGAACTAAAAAAAAAAACTCGAAGAACAAAAAATTAGTTCTTTGGGGTTTGGCTTAGTCCAATCCATGTTTTAAAGAAATTGAAGAAAACATGTTTTTTCTTTAATGTTTTGGGTTATGGGTTGGATTGAGACAAGATTTTTATTGTTTAACCTAGCCAGACCAAACTCATATTTTAATCAAATTAACTCAATCCAATTTAAATAATAAACACACATATAGTGGGTCAACCCGTCCAAAGTCGTTATGTTGTGCATCCGTGTGCACCATGCATGGTGCACAAGGATGCAAAAACGACGTCGTTTTGACATTGACTTAAAAAATATAAAATTCAGAATTGCATAACTATACATTCAGAATTACATAACTATACATCCAGAATTGCATAACTATACATCCAGAACTTCATTACTATACATCCAGAATTGCATAACTATACATCCATAACTTCATTACTATACATCCAGAATTGCATAACTACACATCCATAACTTCATAACTATAAATCCAGAATTGCATAACTTCATAACTATATATTCAGAATTGCATAACTACGCATCCATAATTTCATAACTATAAATCCAGAATGGCATAAATATACATCCATAATTTCATAATTATACATTTAGAAATTATGCACAACATAATATTGTTCACGGGAATTGAAACTGATTTTTTTTTTTTAAATTGGACGCGCGTTTTTAGTCAAAACGACATCATTTTTACAGCATAATTTGCCACCCGTCCATTTGGCACCACTCAAGTAGAGAAAAAGAGATCAGAGAGAACTGAATGTGATATCATAATCTAAAAAATGTCTCCCAAATTAAGCAAAAAAAAAAATCGGAGATATTTTCACCAGAATGGTTCATTTTTCCTTTGATCGAATTAAGTGCTTTCTGTTAATTGTCAAATATTAAAAAATCTAAAAAATGACTTCCAGAATGGACCCTAAACTAATGTGATGAATATCTTTTAATCTTAGCTCACTATTCACAGGGGCGGAGGCAAGTGTATGCCCTGGGGGCCCTTAGCCCCCAGTCCCCCACCCCTAAACTCTAAACACTAAACCCTATACATCCATAATTTCATAATTATACATTCAGAAATTATGGACAACATAATGTTGTTGACGAGAATCGAAACTGATTTTTTTTTTTTAAAGTTGGACGCACATTTTTAACCAAAACGACGTCGTTTTTTGATCCGTGTGCACCATGCATGGTGCACACGGATGCACAGCATAATTTGCCACCCGTCCATTTGGCAGTAAAGAAAAAGAGATCAGAGAGAACTGAATGTGATATCATAATCTAAAAAAATGTCTCCCAAATTAAGCAAAAATAAATAAATAAATAAAAAATGTCGGAGATATTTTCACCAGAATGATTCATTTTTCCTTTGATCGAATTAAGTGCTTTCCGTTAATTGTCAAATATTAAAAAATCTAAAAAATGACTTCCAGAATGGACCTTAACTAATATGATGAATATCTTTTAATCTTAGCTCACTATTCACAAGGGCGGAGGCAAGTGTATGCCCTGGGGGGCCTTAACTCCCACCCCCCACCTCCACCCCCACCCCCACCCTCTTTTAATATTATATATAATATTAAATTTTTTTAAAAAAAATATTATATAAGATATTAAAATTTTGTTGTTCCTTCAAAATATTTGGCCCCCTCCCGCTTAAATTAATCCTACAGATTAAGTTAAAAACTTTTTTTTATCTTCTCAACTTCTCATGTTCTATCCATTTCAAATTATGTATTCTCTATATTGACTCACATTCAAATTAAACTCCATTTAACCTACCTACTAGTTTCTCTTTCTAGAACCGTACATATATGCAACATATACGCTATAACAAGATAATTTGTCATTAAAATCTAATACATATATGCAACGTATATACGATATAACAAGATAATTTGTCATTAAAATCTACGCATATTTTTCAAGTTAATTTTTTTTTCTAACCACTTGTTTGGTTAATTTTTATTTCATATTCTATTGTTTATTTTAATTTAAATAGTTGTTTTGTTTGATTCTAAATAATGAATATCAAGGTGCATTTATTTGGTTAATTATGTAAATTTGTGGTGATGTGATAAATTTTGTATTTAATTTAACATGCATAATAATGTAATAATTGCTATTATGTTATGTTGTGAAGATGGTAGTTTTCAAGAAATAATCAATAGTCTTTTAAAAGATGTGTGAATGTTTTCATTCTTTCAACCGTACAAAGCAATGTGCATTGAAAAGCATATTACAAAATAATTTAATATATATTCAATTATAAATGATTTATTCTAAACTTTATTAAATTTGTAATGTAATGATTATTTTGAAATATGTTAACTAGATATTAATGTATTTGATTTAGTACTTCAACCATAATTAGCCTCCCGCACTATTCAATCATGGCTCCGCCCCTGACTATTCATGAGTAACTTAATTACCATTTGCAAAGTTTTTTTTTTAAAAAATACTCATGATTATATACATTTACCATTTCCAAGCTAATTAATTTAATTAGTTGTTATATTTGGGTAAATAGAGAAACCCATATTCATTATTAAATGGATTTATTCATTAGCTCATATATAGTGGAACTAACCAATGTCAATGAATATCAATTGTTTTTTATCTTTTAAAATGATCAAGAATGAAGAGATTTTAATGAAAAATAAATAAATCATTTTTCTAATACTTATTATATAGCGATTGTTGTAATTATTGTTTGGATGGATACTAGTAGGAACATAAAAGAAGACCAATTAAGTACACAAAA
>NW_017619620.1:213592-336431 GCF_001879475.1 Ipomoea nil
AAATAGTCGTATGTGCTTCCTGCTCGTGTTGTAAGAACTCCAAAATTCTCCTCAGCCAAACTGCTTGAGTAGCACAATTTGTTGCTGCAATATATTCTGCTTCTGCGGTTGGAAGTGCTACAATCTGCTGCTTCTTTGAAGACCAAGAAAATATGGCCGAACCAAGATAGACGGCATACTCTGACGTGCTTTTTCTGGTCTCAACATCTCCAGCCCAATCACTGTCTGTGTACCCAACAAGTTTCACAGATTCATTAGTAGAGTAAAAAATTTCATCATTACTCGTACCTTTGACATATCTCAGAATTCTCTTTGTTGTAGCCCAATGTGATTCTTTTAGTTCTTCTATGAATTTGCTAAGTATTCCAACTCGAAAAGAAATATCTGGCCTTGTTGCCACCAGATACCTCAAACTTCCAATTAAGCTTTTATAAGCTGTGACATTCACATTCTTACCACACTCATCTTTGGACGCCTTTAACTTTTCAGCTAACGGAGTTGAAACTGGTTTGAAGTTTTCCATTTTGAGCATTTTTCAAAATATCAGCAGCATACTTCTTTTGTGAAATAAAGATTCCACCATCCATCTGAACAACCTCAAGGCCAAGAAAGTAAGCCATAAGGCTCATATCAGTCATGTCAAACCTCTTAATGAGTACCTCCCTGAATTCTGAGATAAGCTTCAATTTGTTTCCAGTAAAAACAAGATCATCAATATATAGACAGATTAGAACAATATCACCAGAATCCGTGCATTTGACATGCAAAGTGTGTTCATGAGGACATCTCAAAAAACCACTTTCAACAAAATATGAGTCAATGCAACCATACCACGCCCTAGGCGCTTGCTTTAAGCCATACAAGGCTTTTCTCAACCTGTACAATTTATTTGCCTCCCCTTTCTTCATAAATCCTGGAGGTTGCTCAACATATATTTCTTCTTCAAGAAAACCATTCAAAAAAGCAGACTTGACATCCATTTGGTGCAATTTCCAATCATTTTGAGCAGCAAGTGAAATAACCATTCGAACTGTATCAAGTCTACTTACTGAGGCAAAAACCACAAAATAATCAATACCTGGTTTTTGCTTGTAACCCTTTGCTACTAATTGTGCCTTAAAACGGTCAATTCCTCCATTTGATTTCTATTTCATTCTGTAAAACCACTTTACTCCAATTGGCTTCTTTCCAGGAGGTAAATCTGTTAACTCCCAAGTACCATTCTTTTCAATGACACGTATCTCCTCATCCATCGCCTTAAGCCAATGAGTTTCTGTAGCAGCCTCCTCAAAAGATAAAGGATCACAATCTGCAAAAAGAGCAAACTGAACAATCTCATCAAAGAACATGTCATTATCATGACCCAAAACATAATCCTGCAAGCGAGCTGGTAAGTGGCGCTCGCGCTGAGATCGTCGAACTGACGGACTCAGGTTGTGAAGGAGACTGGACATTATCTGGAAACGGTTGCTCATCAACAATATTTTCAACAACAGGAATAACAACTGAACTTTCATCTTTAACTGACCAATCCCAGACACCATATTCATCAAAAGTGACATCACGACTTATAACAACCTTTTTAGTTTCAGGATTGTACAGTTTATAAGCCTTTGAAGCGTCACTATAGCCAATGAATATGCACTTCTCACATTTATCATCTAACTTCTTTTACAATGGATCTGGCACATGTGCATATGCCAAACATCCAAAAACCCTGAGATATCTGATAGAGGGTTTTTTCTCACTCCAAGCTTCTTCGGGTGTCTTATCACGGACACTTTTGGTTGGACACCTATTCAACACATAGACAGCACAAGCAACAGCTTTTGTCCAAAAAAGGCTTAGGCAGATTCTTGGATTTCAACATACACCTTACCATATCCATGATAGACCTATTCTTTCTCTTAGCCACTCCATTTTGTTGTGGAGTGTATCTGGCTGTCATTTGGTGTTGAATAACCTTCTCCTTCAGAAAATTATCACAAGCAATATATTCTGTACCTCTATCAGTTCTCAAGATTTTAATTTCATAATCACTTTGCTTTTCAACAAAAGCCTTAAATTGTTTGAAAACATCACATGCTTCAGACTTTTGCTTTAGAAAGTAAACCCATGTTTTTCCTACTGAAGTCATCAATGAAAGTAATAAAGTACTTACAACCTCCATGTGAGGGAGCCTCCAACGAACACATGTCTGAGTGTACAATCTCCAACTATTTCGTGGCTCTCTTTCACTTGACCACGGGAAAGGGATCTCTATGCTTCTTTCCAATCACACAAATCACACAGATACGATTAGGGACATTCACAACAGGTAAATCAGAAACAAGTTCCTTTCTCGCAAGATAGTTTAATCCAAATAAATGAAAATGCCCGAACCGCATATGCCATAACCAATTATCATTACAAACTTCAGAATTAAAGCAAGCAAGAAGTGTATGCTTAATTTTCAAAGGAAATAGTCGATTTTGAGACATATTTACCTTTGCAATCAAAACTCCTTTAACATCTGCAATGGTACAACACCCCTGAGCAATATTTATCTTATACCCTTTTTCTGACAACTGTCCCATACTCAACAAATTTTGATGTAGTTCAGGAACATAGAACACATCAGATATAAAATTGTGAGTACCATCCTTCAACTGAATAGAAATTTTACCTTTTTCCAAAATTGGCACCTTTGACTTATTGCCAAATGTCACTTCAGACCGGACTGATTCATCCAGTTCAGAAAACAATTCTTTCTTCCCACACATATGGTTACTACACCCAGTATCCAAGAACCATATGTTCTTATCTACAGAAAAACTATCGCTGACCAAAAGTAAGGTTTCAGAACTCTCACCAGACTTTTCAACAATATTTGCTTGATTTCCACGATTATCCTCATTATACCAGCAATCTGCAATCTTGTGCCCATACTTGCCACAATTGTAGCAATGAAATGGAAATTTTCCTTGTTTGGTATTACCTCCACCTCTTTCTTGGTTGGAGTTACCACGTCCTCCTCCTTGGTTGAAGTTACCATGACCTCTTCCACTAGATCCTCCTCTTCCTCATCCACGACCTCTACCATATCCTCCGCCTCTTTGATTAGTGTCAGTCACATTAACGGTGAGTTGGCTCTTCAAAGCTTCTTCTTCTAGTGGTTCCGATTTTGATGCAATTCTGTCAATATGACTTTCTACCATACCTTTCAGCTCTGCAATTGATAAGAGCTCAGTTTTGTGTGACTCTGTGATCGAAGCCACCACATGGTCATACTTCATCGGCATAGTTCGAAGAACTTTTTCAATCACTGCACCATCTTCAATCGTATCTCCGTATAACCTCATCTTATTCACCATATCAATAAGACGAGTGAAATACGTATCTACAGTTTCTGTAGAGGTCATCTCACAATTATCGTACAACCTTCTCAACGACTGCAACTTAGACTTCTGTGCCCGATCGACTCCTTTGTTTGACACCTTTAAGATGTCCCAAGCTTGCTTTGCTATTTGAACACGAGCTAATTGCCCCAAAATGGAGCAGTGAACACCTTGGTGAATCTGTCCCAAGGTCAATTGATCTCGCCAGGTAGCGGCTGCATCAGCTCCTTCGGGTAGACTGAGATCAACAAAACTCCAAAGATTTTGAGCTTTAAAATGTGTAGACATCATAATTTGCCAATAATTGTAATCGAATTTCTTGTCCAATTTGGAACCTAACCATATAGTACTGAAATTTGCTACCATAATTCACTACGAAAAATATCTCGGGGTTGAAAGGTTGACTGGCTCTGATACCAAAGGTAAGATATGTCAAACATAATATATTTAATATAATATATATTAAATATAATATAATATATCTATAAGATATATTAAATATAATATATCTATATATTGTATTTATATATATTGAGAAGAGAGAGAGATGAATAGATAATCTTATTCACTTGATGATTAGTGAATGAACAATAGCAATCTATTTATACTAAATGATAAGCTAACAAATTAAAGCTAGCTAAAAATTAGGCAATAACCACTTAACGCTCCACACATAGCTACAATCAAGGCCACACCTGCATTACCCACGTACAGCACCCATTACACCCATTAATTAACAAACTAATTATTTAATTAACAAACTAATTAACTCTTGGTTTAACAATTATTATAATAATAATATTATTATTATAACAAATATAAATTTTTTAATGCATACACCACACCTTACACCCACAATTTTAGTCGGGAGACACTGCACTAAGCAAAGAATGATCTCATCCCCACCAAGTTAGTCATACAATTGATTTACTAATAATAAGATTACAACTTCGACATCTAGCAAGAGTGACCTATTGAACTTCTTGATTTGAGTTTATGAGCTATTAATTATGAACTTTATGTGTTATGTGTGTTAACAAATTATTTAAAGTGATTAATTTGATGGATTTAATTAACCCGGAGTAGCCCGAATTACTAAACCCGATAAATAAGAAATAAATAATAAAATGGGAAAAGACAAGGAATATAGGTTGCGGAGACAACTTTTGTATTGATAATAGTTTGTAGGAGAATTACAAGGTACATGTAATATTTAGACAAGATGTGTTGTCTTAACAAGACAAGAATGAGCTATTTTATAAGCTAGCCCCCCAACCGTCCCATGAGAATAGGGTGTACGGTTGGATCACGGTTTGACTGGGTCCACGTGCACAACCGAGGCCTAGGATGCCTCCATTGAAGCCGCCTTCCGCCACAAGCCCCCGGGTGGCGGCCACCCTAGCCGAGGTCAACCTTGGACGGGGTCGACCCGTGCCGAGGTTGCCCTTGGCCTCTCAGGCCGCGCCACCTCCTCTCCAGGTCGGTTCAATCCGAATTGCGAGTCTTCGCGAACGAAAGAGAGTAGCCCGAGTCGAAGGTCGACCTCAAGCTTATAGAAAAAGTCCGCCTCGCCTCCTTCCCCCCTTTGCCGAATTTAGGATAATTTCATCGCGATTGAGACTCTTCTTCCACAAGAACACCAACAAGTCTGGGACTCATTTCCCAAGAAGCGTTAAACATGTCTCTAACGACCTATCAGATTTCTATTTGATACTAAAAATCTACTTAATTGCATTCCAAATATTCATATATAAAACATAGAAAATTCAACCAGAGAAGTTGTATAACGTTAATTTTGACCGAATTAAGGGGCAAAATGCTGGCGAAATTGATTTTTTCATACAAGAGAGAGTCCGAACTCCCACCACTCTTAAGGGACGAGCGTACACAGTAACCTACGCCAACCAAGCTAGTTAGTTGTATAGTGTTCATTAATTAAGTATATCATATATCATGTACGCCATTACGAATCTCTTTATTTCTCTTTTTAAATACTAATGATTTTTTACAAAATAATATCTATTGACTACCCATTTATTAAAATGGTAACAGAAATCTCATCATCACAATACAAAGTAGTTGGCGTCATTAAAAATCTTTTAAAGCAACAAAAACTCATGCAAGAGTAAAATAGGGATCACAACAAATTTTATTTTAGAAAAGGCTGCTTTTAGTTCATTAATTATGCATATCGTGTAAATTTAATCAATTAATTATTCACAATGTAAATTTAATTTAGTACTTTTTTAGTACTAATTTAGTGCTTTATTTATTATTAAGGCAATAGAGTTGGTCCCTTAGAGACCAAATTAAACACTTTATTATTGCTGAAATTAGAGTTAATTACCGAAATGATCCCTTGACTATAGTAAAATTACCAATTTAGTCCTTGACTATTTTTTTGACCAATTAAGTCCCTCAACTTTAAATTTTTTTAACCAATTTGGTCCTCCGTTTGTTTGACCGTTAGTCAACCGTTAACTTGGGACCAAATTGGTAATTCGCTATAGTCAAGGGACCATTTTGGTAATTAACTTTAAGGGTCAACAATTCGGTTCAGTTTTCTCGAATCGAACCGTACCAAACTAGTTAGATTCAGTAATATACCGAAAAACCGAACAGTAATAGATTCTTGTATACCGAACGGTTCGGTAAAAACTCGAACCGAACTGAATTGTTCGGTAAAAACCGAACCGAACCGAATACCGTTTGAACTTTGGATTTCTACTTTGTTATATATTAGACTTTGGATATGAATTATGTAAACATCATAACACATAATATAGAACTTTTGATAACAAACCATAAAGAAATCAAATAAAAACATTTACGAGAGATACCCGTGAGAATATGAGCTGAACGGCAGAGCAAGCAGCAAGGGACTTGGATTTACTTTTTATTTATTTATTTATTTATTATTATTATATTTTAAAAAAAAAATCAAACGGTATTCGGTTCAGTTCAATTTTTTACCGAACAATTCGGATCGGATCGGATCGGGTTTTTTTATCGAACTGTTCGGTATACAAGAATCCAATATCGTTCGGTTGTTCGGTATATTACTTCGGTTCGGTTCGGTACGGTTCGATTCGAGAAAACTAAACCGAATTGCCTACCCCTAAAGTTAATTACCAAAATGGTCCCTTGACTATTGCGAAATTACCAATTTGGTCCCAAGTTAACGGTTGACTAACGGTCAAACTAACGGAGAACCAAATTGGTTAAAAATTTTAAAGTTGAGGGACTTAATTGGTTAAAAAAAATAGTCAAGGACCAAATTGATAATTTCGCTATAGTCAAGGGACCATTTTGGTAATTAACTCCTGAAATTATCTTGGCAATACTTTCTCACTTTTAAAAGTGATGCTATTTACAAATCATCAAAATTGTCATTTATTTAATTTAATAATTATTTTACATCAGTGCAATATTCTCCCACTTTTAAAAGAGATCTTACTTTCACATCACATTATATAATAATAATAATAATAGTAGTAGTAATAATAATAATAATAATAATAATAATAATAATAATAATAATAATAATAATAATAATAATAATAATAATAATAATATCTACTATATATACTAATAAGAGCCAATAAAGTTAGGCATATAATGGGAACTAAAAAATATCTGTTCAATTATTTGATTAAATGAATGGTTCAGATTTTTTGATTTTATTTTTTGTTTCCTACTTTAACCTCTACTATTTTCTTCCCTTAAATACCGTTGCATTCCTTTAGTTAATGCAATATAATTAGTCGGACTAAATACATATCATTCAAAGTTGAGCCTTAAAGATTACAAATAAGAAACCTTGAAAATCATTTTGTTTTGTACTTTTTTAAAAGTCAAATTTCGGTAATGTTTTTTTTTTCTTTTTTTCTCGTTTAATTAATCATCTTTTGATTATATTTATAATAAGACTCAATATTTCAATTATGCTTTTTCATTATTGAAATAATTTAGGTTATTATGGTATTAGTACTTTTTGTCTGTATTTCTATAATGGTACAATTGTATATTACTTTACAAATATTGTACTATTATTTTTTTTACCGGATATGTTAGGAATAAAGTGTAATGGTTTTGATATGCCAAATATGTATTATGGGACCGAGTTCGTGAATGGAGTTATACAAGCTTTTTGCAACTCACATGGAATTTCTCATCAATTATCTGCCGCAAGAACACTGCAACAAAACGGTGTTGTCGAAAGAAGAAATCGGACGCTCAAAGAAGCCGCACGAGTGATGATTAGTGCTACCGGTCTCCCGAAACGATATTGGGCGGAAGCTATCAACACTGCTTGCTACACGCAAAACCGAAGCATGATCCATAAGCAGTACAAGAAGACGCCATACGAGCTATATAAAGGGAGAAAACCAAATATTGGTTATTTTCATATTTTTGGATGCAAATGTTTTATTCATATTAAAGATAAATTGCATCTAAAAGATTTTGATGAGCGTGCAGATGAAGGAATTTTTCTAGGATATTCGACTACCAGCAAGGCGTTCAGAGTTTTGAATAAAAGATCAATGGTGGTTGAAGAATCCATACACGTGGTATTTGATGAAAAATCACAGATCAATAATGGCGCTCTGGACGAAGAATTCGAACAAAATGGTAACAAGTGTCATATTGATTTTTGTGATATACTAATGATATGTGTGAAGATGATGTTTTGCAGGGAATGGATGAGTTGGAAATTAATTCTCTAGAAAATCCCATCCCTCATCCAGAAGAAGTTGGAAATTCTTTTAATAATAATTTTGGAGGTGAAGCCGCACGTGAGAATGGAGATGCAGTACGTGTTGAGGTTGGTGTTCCAATTAGTGATCAAGTTACTGGTGAAGTTGGTGGTTAATTCCAAAATGAATTAAATGTTGAAATTCGAACCAACTCTTCCAGTACACAACAAATGGATCCACCCCCAGTACCATGCATCCATTTGAACCAGATTTAAGATGGCTTAAAAATCACCCTCCAGAATTAATTATTGGGAATATTCATGAAGGCGTGAAAACAAGATCATCTACCATGGAAGCATTGTTCACGCGTTATCTATCTCAAATTGAACCAAAAGAAGTAGACGAATCTCTTAATGATCCGGATTGGATAAATGCTATGCAAGAAGAGCTCGATCAATTCAAAAGAAATGATGTTTGGGAACTTGTTCCAAGACCAGTGAACCACAATGTTGTAGGAACCAAATGGGTCTTCCGGAACAAAGCAAAAGAAGAAGGCGTGATTGTTAGGAATAAAGCAAGGCTCGTTGCAAAAGGATACTCTCAAGAAGAAGGAATAGATTTTGATGAAACTTTTGCACCGGTGGCCCGACTTGAAGCAATCAGAATTTTCCTAGCCTACGCCGCACACAAAGATTTCACTGTTTATCAAATGGACGTGAAAAGCGCATTCTTGAATGGTCTACTCGAAGAAGAAGTTTATGTCGAACAACCCCCAAGTTTTGAGGTAAAATGCGAAGGTGATAAAGTCTACAAACTTAAAAAGGCATTGTATGGGTTGAAACAAGCACCTCGAGCTTGGTATGATACTTTGTCAATGTTCTTGATAAGCTGTGGATTCACCAAAGGCCTTGTTGACAAAACTTTATTTAGAATTCAAGATGGTGATCGTATTTTATTAGTACAAATCTATGTTGATGATATTATTTTTGGAAGCACTAACAATTCTTTGTGTGAGAAACTTTCGAAGCTTATGCAGAATAAATTCGAAATGAGCATGATGGGTGAATTGAATTACTTCTTGGGCTTACAAGTCAAACAACTGAAAGAAGGAGTATTCATCAATCAAGCAAATTACACCCGCAACTTGATAAAGAAGTTTGGCCTTGATGAAAAATCATCGATCAAAATTCCAATGAGCACATCAATAAGGCTAGACAAAGATGAAGATGGAAAGGATGTCGATCAAACAAAATATAGAGGAATGATTGGTTCTCTTCTATATCTTACTGCAAGCAGGCCAGGCATTTCTTATGCTGTGGGAGTGTGTGCAAGATTCCAAGCAAATCCAAAAGAAAGCCACCTCACCGCAACAAAGAAGATCATACGATATCTGAAAGGCACAATCAATGTTGGATTGTGGTATTCAAAAGGTACAGATTTTACTCTAACGGGTTTTTCAGATGCGGATTTTGCAGGTTGCAAAATAGACAGAAAAAAACACTTCCGGGACATGCCAGTTCTTGGGGGGAAGGCTTGTTTCTTGGTTCAGCAAAAAGCAAAATTCTATCGCAACCAGTACCGCCGAGGCCGAATACATTGCTGCAGGAAGATGTTGTCCGCAAATTTTGTGGATGAAGCAACAATTGAAGGATTACGGAATTAATTGTGATGACGTTAGTATTTATTGTGATAATACTAGTGCAATCGCTATCACTCACAATCTGGTGCTTCACTCAAGAACCAAACATATCGACATTCGATATCACTTCATAAGGGATCACGTTGAAAAGAAAAATCTGAAGACCGTATATATCCCTACGGAAAACCAAGTTGCTGATATTCTCACGAAGCCTTTATGAGAAACGAGATTTTCTACCTTAAGGCACGAGTTGGGAATGATCGAAATGAGCTAAGTATCACTGGACTTAATCTCTCAATTTAAATTGATACTTGAGCTCAAAATAAATTGTTTTACGTGAATAAATTGTTTTATGTGTTTATATGCATGTTTTTATTCGAAATTTTTGTATAATAAAATTGCAATATGTGTTAGGAATTTAATTGTGTATTTGCATGTGTTATTTAACGTGAAATCATATGCCATGCAAATTAATTTGATGAAATGTGCATTTTGTGTTTATTTGTCAATTTGTTTAAAATTGCATGTTTCAATGTGTTGATTAATCTGCCAAGTATTTGTTCATGTTTGTATAATTTAAATAATTTGTTTGCATGAATAATTTGCCTAAATATGTGAATTACCGTGTTTATTTAATAATATATGTGCACAATATGTTTTAATGTGTATATTGCATTATTTTATGTGTTTCGTACATATGTGTATATGTGTTATAATTTGCAATAAAATGTTTTAGAAAACTGAAAGTTAATTTATTTGTTAGTTTCTAAAATATATTGGAATCTGATTAGTGTGCTTTTTATATAAAATTGTTTCTAATTATAAATTTGGAATATATGTGTTAATTTTGTCAGTTTCCAAAATTTGTTTGTTTTGATTGGAAATTACCGTGTATATGATTAATATGTATTATGTGTGATTAATTATTTGTGGAGTAATTTTTGCTACTAACGAGATGTTTGAGTGTGATTATATTTATGTGGTACACGATTTTGAGAAGGAAATTAAGAGATAAAGGAGGAAAATTAGAGTTTAATTGGCATCAAACCTCCACCCATAAACTCCTACCCTTTATAAACCTCCACCCAACCTAAACCTCCCCCATAAACCTCTCCTAGATCAAATCTTTCCAAACAGATTCACTCTCTCTCTCTCAAATCGGCACACCCATACCTCCTCTTAGCTAAATAATCTCAATCGTCTCCCACATAGAAATTAAAACCTAACCCCTCATTAAACTCTCCCCTCTAAACCGTTGCCCATCAAATCCCTTCCCATCCACCGCCATCTCGACTAATGAGAAGCCTTGACGCTATCCGTCACATCCCGTAAACTCTAAACGACGGCAAGCTGAATTAATTCATCATCGGTAAGTGAACCGATAGTCTTCTTGACCGCCCGATATATTGGGAGACAGCCGAGAAATATTTGTTGTGGAAGATTGTTTGTTTGAACTCTTTTGCAGGTGCAAGATGGTGTCCAGCGAGTCTCAGGAGAACGAGATGAGGAAGCAAACTCAGAGAACTTGGGAGAAAGTTCTCAAACAACCCCGAAGGGCAACGCGAACGGACACAAGGAGAAAAGAAGGAGAAACCCCGAGCAACCCTCTGATTTTAATATCAGAAAAAAAGGAGCAAGAAAAGGTGTCGCCACAAATTCAAGCTGTAGTGGATTCACCACCGCGTGAACCGGGCTTCATATATGAAGAAGACGTTGGTGAAAAGAAACCGTTGGTGGAACAAGACAAAGTGGAAGGGTCTGAGCCTCCATTTATGAAATTTTCACCGGTTGTTCAACCTGACATTTATGCTGAAATTCTGAATATGAGCAATTCAGAATATCTCATCTATTTAAAACAACTGACGTTTGGACCGGTTCTACCCCCTCCTGATTTCGGTTTCGATGGGCTCTATCAACCTCCTCCTCCACCAGAGCCTCTTCCGAAGTTTCCACCAAGTCTGCCAGTTCTTGCACCTCTTCCACAAGAAGTTCCTGCTCCTCCACCGCCTCCTCAACAGATGCCACTCAACCCGTTCATCCGTCCTCCAGTGGACTTTACTAGGTTTTTTAATCAAACCTACTCATCTTCAAGCTCAAACGGGTCAATGTTCGAGGAAAGTGAGTCCAGTGGTGACTCTGGACTAGGATACGCCCCTTCACCACCAGGAGGTTATGACTCAGAAGATTGCATGAGTACTGGTTTCTCTGCCTGTTGAAGAAGTGTTCTGTTATCTCTCTCTCTCTCTCTCTCCTTCTCCCTAAGAAGGAGATAAATAAAATTTTATGGATGTTTTTGCTACTGGTTCTCTCTATCTCTCTCTCTTAAAAATGAAAAATCCCTACGGTATATAAAAAGATCAAAAGTTTCGTAGCCAAAAAGATACACAAAAAAAATATAAACAAAAGCAAAAAGGGAGAATAAAAGAAATAATTAAAAAATTATTATGGCTACAAAAGGGATAAAAAGACAAAAAGAATTAAGAGGAGAAGTGTCAGAGAAAGAAGAAGAGATATACCAGTGGAAGTTGCAGTAGAAGTTGCTACTGAGAGTAGACTACAAATCACAGAGAATTTATCCAGTGTATTGCCAGTACACCATACCGAGTCTACCATGCCTATCATGGACCCTGTTCTAGAAAATGAAGATTTATTTGCAGACAACTATACAAGAACAGAAGTCTTAAAAGAAGAGATTGGTGATCTCAATCAGGAAGTCGAATCACCTGAAGAAGAAGAAAAGATGCAACTTGTTGATACACCCGTTCTTACAGATCTGAAAAGGAGTCCATTCGGATCTCCTCAAAATTTCGTGCAGATAAGTGTGATAAGCTTAATTTCTAGGCATTATTTAAAGTAATTTTAGTTAGTGAGTTGCATAAATAAATTAAGTTTTAGGGTCAATTTTATTATAGATATTACATTTATATGTATGTTACTAGTTTAGATTGGTTTTAATAAGTATTAGATTAATGTTGCATTTTTATGAATATAATAGTATTTTATTTTAGCTATTGTATTTTATTACTTCATTTTATTAAGTTGTGTCATTAGTTTATAATTATTATTATTAATTTAACTTTAGTTTATTTTATTTTGTGTTCCTTGGAGTTAGTTGCGCAGCAATAAAGAAAGAAAAGGGAAATGAGTTTTGCCTTCTTGCGTATCCCAAGAGAAAGAAAAAGAAAAATAAGGGAAAAAGAACCCTTTATAAATAGTTTTAGGTTTGGGGTGCGTACGGCGGTAGACGGGAGCAGAAAGAAAAAAGAGGGCGAAGGGAAAAAACGAAATCCTGGGGAGAAGCAGTAGGGGTCTTCGGCGAGGAAAGGAGGCAGAAGACATTCGAGACTTCATCGCAGAGGAATTTCTGAGCTTCAATCACAGCTATCATCTCTTAGGCTTGAATTATTTTTCTTCTCTATTTTATTTCTTGTTTAAATTTCCAGAATAATATTCTTTGAATTGTTTATGCATTTAATTACGATTATTGGCTAGAACTTTAATTAGGGATTTGGATTAGCCTATATTAGATTAATTGACTGTTTTTCATGTGTTGATTCTTCTAATTTCAGTTTCATAATTGAATTTGATTATATTTATTTTATGTATTTTAATTGTGGATTGTGTGACTGGCCATTACCTAATTCTAATATTAGGGTTCATAAGAAGAACTGACAGGTGAATTATGAACCTAGAACTCGTAAGATAAACACAATTGACCTAAACTAGAGATAGCTTTAGGTATTTGTGGTGAATATTTGATTGTTGCTTAATGGGTTTAATTAATGTTGGTGAGATATCGACGGATGATCACAGTTAATTGGATACAACCTAGTAGCTCGACGGAGTATTAGGATATATTTGAAGCAATCATCACTATAGTCATAAGAATTAATACTTAGGAGAGTTAGTTAATTATCTAGTAGGTAAACCCAAATCCCTAGTCTTCTCTCAATTGGAATTTTCTTTTCATTAAGTTCATAAATATTATTTTTAATCACATTAATTATATTTATTTGAGATTTTCCTTATCAACAATTTGATTATTAAGGATAACAGTTAATAGTGTTCTTCGTGGGATCGACCCTGGAATACTCCAGGAATTTAAACTGTGATTGACTCTGTGCGCTTGCAGATTATAGCAATCAAGTTTTTGGCGCCGTTGCCGGGGAAACACTTTATTAAATTGTTTTCTTTATGTTTTTCTTTTCAAATTTATTTTAGTGGTTAGGTTCGTTATTATTTTATTTTTATTTTTATTTTTAATTAGTTTTTGTTTTTCTATTTTTATTTTGTTTGTTTATGAACTTAAGGCGATCACTGAGGCATAAAAACGCTGAATTATTTCCTATTGATCTTGAAATTGAGCGTACTTGCAGAAAAAACAGGGTACGAAGGCGGCTTGAAATGGCTGAAAATAATAGAGTGGGTCAACTGGATGACCCCGTACCACCAATAATTCCACCTCGTCAAAATCAAGCAGCTCAACCACGTCTTCGTGACATCCAAAGACCGGTAATAGCTGTTAACCCTTCTTGCATTCAATTATCTGATGCCGCTAGAAATTATGAACTCAAGACTTTCCATCTGAATATGCTCCCTACCTTTAACGGTTTGGGAAGTGAAGATGCTTTGGGTTTCATGCGAGAGCTCTATAGTACGGTACAAACTTTACCATTAAATAATTTATCTGAAGAAGAGCTTAGAATGAAATGTTTTCCATATTGCATGAGGGGTGATGCTAGGCAGTGGTTGTTAAATTTACCAAAGGGTTCTTTAAGAGCTTGGGATGATGTTTACAATGCTTTCATGTTTAAATATTATTCACCTCAAAAGACAATGGACTATAGGAGTAGGATATGCACTTTCACTCAAAGAGAGGCTGAGTTATTTCATGAAGCATGGGATCGTTTTAAATTGCTTTTGACACAATGTCCACACCATCAATTCCCATTGTTATTGTTGACACAATTCTTTTATGATGGTTTAACTCCTAATTGTCAGTCTCTTGTAGATACTGCTGCAGGTGGATACACAGGTGATAAAAATAGTGATGAATTAGTCCAACCAACATAGTCATTAGATGGTAGTTTTTAAACTTTATTTTGCTGAAAAATGAAGGGAACGATGCAGAAAATTCCAGAAAAAATGCAGAAAATTAGTTCAGAAAAATAGAAAAATGCATGCAGAAAATTCCAGAAAAATGCAGAAAAAATAGAAAAATGCATGCAGAAAACACCTCCTAAACTTTCCCTTCCCACACTCAAACTCAACATTGTCCTCAATGTTAAATATAAATGCAGGTACGAGAATATGAAATAAACAGGAAACTCCCCTGTTAGTTGCCAATTCCTTCAGGGAGGAAAGTGATCGTGTCAAAATAGGCAACGGTTTCCCCTTCTTTGTAGTGCTTGAGTCGTTGTCTATTGACTATGAAAGGCCTCTTCTCAGCTCCTTCAATCTCTATGGCTCCATTGGAATGAACTTTAGCGACCACAAAAGGACCTGACCATCTCGACTTCAATTTTCTTGGAAAAAGTTAAAATTAATAGGGGCTAAAATTAAGTTCAAAAGGTAAAGTCCAATCAGGTGCAACCATAATAGGGGCTAAAATTAAAGCTTGTTTAAGGCTATTAAAAGCCTTTGAACATGCATCATCAAACACAAAAGGGACATCTTTAACCAACAAATTACAAAGAGGTTTGGCAATCTTAGCAAAATCTTTAATGAACCTCCTATAAAAACCAACATGACCTAGAAAACTTCTAATAGCTCTTACCGAAGAAGGGGGGGGGGGTAACTTTTCAATAACCTCAACTTTAGAACGGTCTACCTCTATTCCTTTAGCTGAAACTTTATGACCTAACACAATACCTTCAGGTACCATAAAATGGCATTTTTCCCAGTTAAGCACAAGATTTGTCTCTTCACAACGCTGTAAAACACGAGTCAAGTTAGCTAGACAAGTATCAAAGGAATAACCAACTACTGAAAAATCATCCATAAAAATCTCAATTATATCCTCAACCATATCAGAAAAGATTGCCATCATACATCGTTGAAATGTAGCAGGTGCATTGCATAAACCAAATGGCATCCTTCTATATGCAAAAGTACCATATGGACAAATAAATGTAGTCTTTTCCTGGTCATCGGGGGCAATGGGGATTTGAAAATAACCTGAATAGCCATCTAAAAAACAATAGTATGCATAGCCAGCTAACCGTTCTAATATCTGGTCAACAAAAGGTAAAGGAAAATGGTCTTTACGGGTAGCTGCATTTAGCTTCCTATAGTCTATACATACTCTCCAACCTGTGACAGTTCTAGTAGGAATCAACTCATCTTTATCATTTTTAACAACAGTGATACCACCCTTTTTAGAAACAACCTGTACAGGACTAACCCATGCACTATCAGAAATGGGATAGATAATACCTGCATCATGAAGCTTGTGAATTTCAGCACGTACCACTTCTTTCATGTTAGGATTAAGGCGCCTTTGACTATCCACCATTGGGGTATGATTTTCTTCCATCAATATCCTGTGCATACAAATTGAGGGACTAATCCCCTTAACATCAGCAATAGACCACCCTAAGGCAATCTTAAATTGCCTCAATATTCTCATTAGTTTTTCTTCTTCTGCAGGAAGCAAATCAGCATAAACAATCACAGGAAAAGTATTATTTACACCCAAGAAAACATATTTCAAATGTGATGGAAGTGGTTTAAGTTCAAGTTGAGGTGGTGTTTCATTAGAAGGGAGTGGGAAAGGGTTGCCACTACCTAAATCTTCATATCTCCTACTAAGGTGTGTAGGCAAATAACCTTGACCTTCCAACCTCATCAAAGACTCAACAAAATCAGATTCTTCTTCTTCCATTTCTATACTAAGTGCAAGACATGTTTCCAACGATTCACTAAATGAATGCTTAACAAATGTTTCTTTTGAAAGATCATCAATAACATCAACAACAAGACATGATTCATCAAAAGACGGGAACTTAACAGCTTTAGAGATAGAGAATTCCTCTTTTTCTGTTCCTACTCTAAAAATCAATTTGCCTAAAGGCATATCTATTATTACTCCTCCTGTCAACAAAAATGGTCTACCAAGTATAAGAGATGTATCTGTATCACTACCCATATCAAGAATAAGGAAATCAGTAGGAAAATAAAATTTACCAACTTTTACCAATATATCCTCCACTACTCCAAGCGGGTACTTGACTGATCTATCAGCAAGTTGAAGAGAGATTGTTGTTGGCTTCATTTCAGCTATTTCCAACTTATTGAAAAGAGTTAAAGGCATAAGGTTAATACTGGCACCTAGATCACATAAGCATTTATCAACAACAGTATTACCAATAGTGCAAGGAATAGAAAAACTTCTTGGATCCATTAGCTTAGGAGGTAATTTGCTTTGCAGAATAGCACTACACTCCTCATTTAAGTGCACAGTAGCAAACTCTTCCAATTTCTTTTTATTAGACACAATTTCCTTAATGTACTTGGCATAAGATGGCATATTGGCAAGTGCTTCTGTAAAAGGAATATTAATCTGCAATTTTTTAAAAACCTCCAAAAATCTTTTAAAATTATTGTCCTGGTTCCTCTTTTGTAACCTTTGTGGATATGGAATGGGGGGTACATAAGGTTTTACTATAGAGGAATTGAGGTTTTCATCAGTAGTATTCTCTTTAGGCACTTGCTCCTCTTCTTCATCACTCTCTTTCTCAACCCTCATGGGTTCATTTTCTTTCATAATTTCATTCAATATCTTACCACTTCTCAACGTGAAAGCCATAGCTCCTTCCCTAGGGTTTATTTCAGTGGTACTAGGAAACTTACCTCGATCCTTTTCTGCAACCAATTTAGCCAACTGACCTACTTGAACTTCTAAATTATGAATGGATGCTTGGTTGGACTGAGCAAACTTATCAATTTTTGCATCCATTTTCTTCATCATCGTGTCCTGGCTAGCCATGTATTGCATGAACATCTCTTCCAATTGAGGCTTCTTCTCCTGAGCAGGAAGTTGAGACTGCTGTGGTGCAGGTGGCTGCTGGAAAGGTCTGTATTGCTGATTCTGAAATCCTGATTGTCCTTGTTGCTGGAATTCGGGTGGTCCCATTGGTCTTGCATTACCATTACCGTGATCTCTCCATGAGAAGTTAGGGTGATTTCGCCAACCTGGATTATATGTATTAGAAAATTGATCATTTCTTGGTTGTTGCCTACCCATATTAGATCCCATGTAATTGGCCTCTTCATAAGATGGTTGTGATGACTCTGCATTCATACAAATAGAAGAATTATGACCATATGTATTGCAATAAGAACAAAATTCTCTATTCGAACTATCACGAGTCATCAATAAGTTCATCTGTTTAGTCAATTCAGCCACTTGTGTTGTCAACTCAGATTGTGTGCTAATTTCATGCACAGCAGTTCTTCGACCTCTCACTGCCTTTAGTGATGAATTAGAAGCTATCTATGAAAGCTGGGAAAGTTTAGGAGGTGTTTTCTGCATGCATTTTTCTATTTTTTCTGCATTTTTCTGGAATTTTCTGCATGCAATTTTTCTATTTTTCTGAACTAATTTTCTGCATTTTTTCTGGAATTTTCTGCATCGTTCCCTTCATTTTTCAGCAAAATAAAGTTTAAAAACTGCCATCTAATGACTATGTTGGTTGGGAGATAAGTTCTAGTGTTTTGGGAGTGCATAATATCAATGAATGTGTTTGGCTATATGTATGCTTGCATAGAGTTAGTAGTCAAATTCTGTCACACCGTGAGCTTTTGAGCCTAGAGGCTGCCCACTGCAACTTATTTTCATTTTGAGTGTTTATTGCCTTCTTTGATTGTGTTACTTCTAGAACTTGCTTTATACCATTTCAGAACTACATGTTATATGATGACACGAGAATGATTTAGGCATTAGGATTTAGCCTTATAGCCTTTAAAATGACCACATCCTTATACATGTTATCTTTCCCCTAGTGAACCACTTTGAGCTTTAAAATAAATATAACACATTTTTCTTCATTAGCCAATCCCAAAGAACCTTAGCTCATAAAAAGAAGTCTCTTAACCCGTCCTTGAGTCAGTGGATGTCATTATTTCATTTATCTGTGCAAGATGACCAAAAGTGATGAAGTATGGGTGAGATTGGAGTTGAAAGGTGATTCTACAACTGAGTTGCTTTGGATGAGGAATTGGTTGTGATCAAAGGGGTGAAAAAAGAAAAAAAAAAGAAAAAAATGATATGTTCTAATTTTGTGGGTTGAAAATCTTGATAGCCCAAACTTTTGTGCTCATTTTATTCTTAAAACGATTTATGAGCAATGAAGGCATGATAGAAATTTGATGATTATGGGAAGAGTACTATTGAGGGTGATGTGGAAACGATGAGCTATCTATTCGGTCTTACCAGGAAAAAAAAAAGAAAAAAAGGAAAAAAAACAAAAAAATAGAAAAAAAAGATGAAAAAAGATTTTGAAAGTTGTTTTGAGAGTTTATCAGTGAAAAGGATGAGGAAGAATGAAGAAATGATTGCTTGTTGTGGTAGAGTTCATTGTATTGGTAGAATACAAGTTTCTTACTCTTGATATGGTGAAATTATGACTCTACTGATACCATGGACTTTATTTGTACTTCCTTATATCCTTTCTTTCTTAAACCACATACCCTTGGCCCCATTACAACCCAGAGATAAAGACCTTTTGACTTGTGTTGTTCATATAATTTTGGTAGTGGAGTTTTGGTGGACAAGCAAGCCTACGGCAAGTGCACGCTCAATAGAGGATGGTGTGTACCTTTCGTATATATTTATGAGAGATTGAGTGAACAACCGTGAGGACTACTATTCTCTATTGTCTTGTGTGCATATAGCTTTGAACTCTCATGAAGTATTATGTGTTTACCAATTCCCATGAATTGAATGCCTAGTTGACATGATTATGGTTGGTAGTTTGATTTCATTGCATAAGTTTGCTTGGGGACAAGCAAAACCTTGAGTGTGGGGAAGTTTGATAAGCTTAATTTCTAGGCATTATTTAAAGTAATTTTAGTTAGTGAGTTGCATAAATAAATTAAGTTTTAGGGTCAATTTTATTATAGATATTACATTTATATGTATGTTACTAGTTTAGATTGGTTTTAATAAGTATTAGATTAATGTTGCATTTTTATGAATATAATAGTATTTTATTTTAGCTATAGTATTTTATTACTTGGTTTTATTAAGTTGTGTCATTAGTTTATAATTATTATTAATTTAACTTTAGTTTATTTTATTTTGTGTTCCTTGGAGTTAGTTGCGCAGCAATAAAGAAAGAAAAGGGAAATGAGTTTTGCCTTCTTGCGTATCCCAAGAGAAAGAAAAAGAACCCTTTATAAATAGTTTTAGGTTTGGGGTGCGTACGGCGGTAGACGGGAGCAGAAAGAAAAAAGAGGGCGAAGGGAAAAAACGAAAGCCTGGGGAGAAGCAGTAGGGGTCTTCGGCGAGGAAAGGAGGCAGAAGACATTCGAGACTTCATCGCAGAGGAATTTCTGAGCTTCAATCACAGCTATCATCTCTTAGGCTTGAATTATTTTTCTTCTCTATTTTATTTCTTGTTTAAATTTCCAGAATAATATTCTTTGAATTGTTTATACATTTAATTATGATTATTGGCTAGAACTTTAATTAGGGATTTAGATTAGCCTATATTAGATTAATTGACTATTTTTCATGTGTTGATTCTTCTAATTTCAGTTTAATAATTGAATTTGATTATATTTATTTTATGTATTTTAATTGTGGATTGTGTGACTGGCCATTACATAATTCTAATATTAGGGTTCATAAGAAGAACTGACAGGTGAATTATGAACCTAGAACTCGTAAGATAAACACAATTGACCTAAACTAGACATAGCTTTAGGTATTTGTGGTGAATATTTGATTGTTGCTTAATGGGTTTAACTAATGTTGGTGAGATATCGACAGATGATCATAGTTAATTGGATACAACCTAGTAGCTCGACGGAGTATTAGGATATATTTGAAGCAATCATCACTATAGTCATAAGAATTAATACTTAGGAGAGTTAGTTAATTATCTAGTAGGTAAACCCAAATCCCTAGTCTTCTCTCAATTGGAATTTTCTTTTCATTAAGTTCATAAATATTATTTTTAATCACATTAATTATATTTATTTGAGATTTTCCTTATCAACAATTTGATTATTAAGGATAACAGTTAATAGTGTTCTTCGTGGGATCGACCCTGGAATACTCCAGGAATTTATACTGTGATTGACTCTGTGCGCTTGCAGATTATAGCAATCAAAGTGATCAAGAAGATGAAATTTTTAAATCCTTATTTGCCAAAGTTGCCGAATCTGGTGATGTTGTTTGTCAAACCATTGGAGAAAAGTTAGTTGTACAAAATCAAAAGATGGATCAACAACACACGGATACACGAGTAAATCTGAAGGAATTAATGGAGCATCAAAATATTTTGAAGACTCAGATTGACAAAGCAGAAAGAATCTTGAAAGGAAAATTGACAAAAGGCTTACTTGAAGTGATTCAACTGATGAAGAAGGAACGTGAAGCAGCTGAAAAGATTAACAACGAACGCCACTTGCGACAAGTCAAGATGATTCAAGATCAAGAAAGCCGAATCAACAAACTTGAAGTTGAACTCACAGTTGCAACAAACAAGCTGGAAAATGTACAAGCTGTTTCTATTGAAACATACAATAATGTTGAAGCTGTGAAGGCAAACCAAGACCGAGACTGTAAAACCCTTGCATTTTTGGTTGATAACGCCAAAAGGGGGGAAGAAATTCTCAGTCACTTGGCTTTGCAACAACAAGAATTCATTCTTGGAAGCCAACAACAGCCAGTAATATCGACCAAAGGTAGAGGCTGAAGTCGCGGATAATCCTCACAAGGACCATCTCAGATTGGTTTTGCTCAGTTCGCGAATCCTAGTCTTGGTATGATTACATCAAAGGTTGCTGAAACTCGTGGCTGGTTTGAATTCTCTAAAGGTACCGCCACTCAGACAACAATATGGACTAAGGAAAATCTGCCAAGCATGATCAAGAAATGGCCTGTAGCCGATCAAGCCCAATGGATCTCGGAGAAGAATAAAGAAGAAGAAGGCAAAAGGAAAAGAACCGAGATGTGGTATGAACTAAGAGATTTCACTGGAAATATGGGCATGAATCTTGGAGAAGAAAGAAGTTTCGAAGAATGTGTCTTATGGTGGGAAGCCGGAGTTCTTCCGGGCAACAATATCATAGAAGCTTTTGGATATTACATGGCCGGACAACTTACAAAGAGATTTCAGAATGCAAAGTTCAAAGATGATTTCTTCAAGCTCAGAGAACATGTCAAGGACATTTTGAAGAAAGACATGGGAGTGAAGAAACCCAGAAGGTAATCTGAAAAATCTCTTAAGCTGATGTTTTCGCTATTTTTGAACCCCTGTTGTGTTTTTCTCTAAATATTCAAAATATCTCAATAATAATTTCCTATGGTCTATTTTGAGTTTAATATTTTATTTGTCTTTTGTAATTAGACCATCGTGAATTAAAAAGACAAGGAATGTCAAAACGCACATAAAAATAAAAAATTGATGATGATAAAAAAAATAAAAAATTCAAGATGCGTTTAGGAGCTTGTCAAAAAATTAATTCACAAGTTTTCTTTTGATTCTGTCTAAAAAACCATTTTTAAACTCATCTTGGCTTTGTCAAATAAAACTGAGCAAAAAGATTATTTTCTAAAGACTTAAAGCCAATGACTGAGTATAGGTTTTGACATTATCAAAAGGGGGAAAATTGTTAGGAATAAAGTGTAATGGTTTTGATATGCCAAATATGTATTTGTAGATCCCCCAATTTTATTTCATAGGTCTAGTAGAGTCTTAGACCATGATCGGGAAATTATTTTATTTGCAAAAGAGAAAAACAGAGGAAGATGCATGAAAATAGAAGAAGAAGATATCAAGCCGAAAATCAAGAATTTGTCTTGGAGAAAATGACAAATTGAAGAAGAAGATGAATGATATAATATTCACGTCAATGCTACTCAAGAAGATATCCCAGAAGAATTTTCGTGAAAGAAAATTAAGTTTGGAAGATTGCATGAATTTGACTTGGAGATCAAGAATCTATGGAAAGAAAGGAGTACATCAAATATGATTGGAGATTTAACACTACAAAAAAAGCCAATATAGCAACGGTTCTAGCGACGGACATGTTCCGTTGCAAACGTAGCGACCGACTAGCGACAAATTAGTGACGGATTTCAAATTTTTTGTTAAATGAACATCTAGCGACGGTCTAGCGACGGACTTGGCGATGGAAATGTTCCGTCGTTAAATCCGTAGCTAATATTTGGCGGCAAACTTTGGTGCCAAAATTAGAGACAAATTAGCAACGGATTAGTGACGGCATTTTCGCGGGGTTACTTCGTTATTTTAATTGCTACAACCTAGCGACGGATAGAAGTATCCGTCGCTAGATACTACAACCGAAATGTGTTTTTGGTTATATAGTAGCGACGGATGTAAAAATCCGTCGCTATCTAGCTACGGATTTAAAAATCCATCGCTAGATAGCTACGGGTGTATAAATCCGTCGCTACCTAACTAAATTTATGTAACGCGAGTTTTATAGAATATGTTAACGACGGAAATGCTGGTCCGTCGCTATGATTATTAAGGGGATATTAACATATATAATATAGTGACGGATATTCTTCCGTTGCTAAACTTTTTTTTTTCGGTTTAACATTCATAATCTAGCGACGGATATTTTTCCGTCGCTAAGGTTATGTATTGGATTTTAATTTTTAACATATATGTAATGAATTTTTAACATATATATATTTACCGATGGATAATAGATGCCGTTGCTAACTTCACTTAGAATTGCATTCCATCGCTTAGAACCCTAGCTACCACTCAGACAGACGATATATCGCTTTAGACCGAAGACTTCCCCGCCGCTCCCATCGCTCAGACGACCACCGACCACCGCCCACCGCTCGTTGCCTCCCACCGCCGACCGGTCGCTGCCTCCCACCGCCCACCCCCCACCGCGTCTGCGACAGTACTCGGCGGTTCTTACTCGGCCATCTCCCTGCGACAGTATCGGTCTCCACCGGTGTAGAATTCCCTCCTCCGGTGGTTCTGCCTATTCCGGTCTCCGTACTCGGCCTTCTCCCTATTCCGGTCTCCGTACTCCGGTGGAATTCCCCCCTCCGGCAAAAGGCAGTCCGACTCCAGTTGTCATATCTCTGTTCGGCTTCATAGCGACTCCAGGTAATTCATTACGCCATTGAATTTAGCTGATAGATTGCGGTAGAGTTAAATTCCTTAATTTTTCTTTGTTGTTTCTTTTTGGGATTTTGTCTGTTTATTTGTTGGTTAAGTTTTTCTACTCGGTTGAATCTGAGTAGTAATTTAAAATTGGGAACCAATTTCACAGGGTTGAGATGGAGTCAAAGCTCATATTTCAATTAATTTACCTAATAATTCCTGGAATAAAAACAATTTTTTTTAAAAAAAAAGATGAATTATGTAATTTATTGGAATGGTTCACTGTGAGGTTGAATTGAAGTTCTCTGTGCTCTAGGTTTATGAAACTTTAGTTCTGTAGATTGATGGTGGTGAATGTAACAATATGATCTGTTGGCTTGAAGATGATTGCTCATTGGTTTTATCTGGTGTATATTGTTAATTATTTCCAAAATAAGAGCTGGGGCATGGATACACCCTTTAATTTTCAAAGGTTTTATCTGGTATAAATTGTTGCATTACTTCCAAAATAAGAGCGGGGCATGGATACACCCTTGAATTTATTTGCTATGGCTCACCACTTTTTAAGCAAAATATCTTTTTTCCTTCTTTATCTATTGTGCCCGTTGGCTGTTGAAAGGATCCATTAATTTCATTCTTTTTCATTCTTGGTACTAATTTGCTTGAGATGGCAACTTCTTTTTTACTCCGTCCATCCCATTTGGGAGAAGACTTGTAAGAGGTTGGTTAATTAGCGTATTGAAAAAATGAAAAGATCTAAGTAGCCATGTAAGTTATATATTCTTTAACAACATATTTGGTTCACATAATGAATTTTAGAAGAACAAAAGTCCTATTGAATAGGAAATGGAATATGCAAAGAATAGAATAGGAATTCTATTCATTGTTTGGTTTGTGGAAGGGGGATTTCATTGCATTTTGTAAGATCAATGATCAACAATAAATATTAGTACATTTTGCCGTGAAAATAAAATCAAACTAGTGTAATATAATTTGCAGACATGCATTTATAATTAATTAATTTAAACATATGATCATATATAATTAAATAAATAATATTTTGATTGGTTTTCATTATCAATCCCCTCTATTTTTGGTCTCCACTTACTCATTATAAAGAATTTTAAATTGGTTTCTTTTTATTTGTTCCTTAGTGCTTCAAATCCCACTGTCTGGGCTGCTCAAGAAAGCCAAAGAAAATCTGAAATTTGCCAGAGGTGAGCTCTTGTCTTCATCTATAAGCTGCTACCAAATTTGCTTTAAAGTTGTCTTTATTTATTTATTTATTTATTTTTGGTAATTCTGTTTTCTTAAATATGATGCCATTTTGCTACAAGGATAATGTAGGTTTTTATTTTTGATGTATGAAAATATGCATGCTTCATTATTTGAATGTCTTTATTTGGATGCATGATTTTTTTTTTAAATGAAATGTAGCATTGAAATAGGTGATAAATACAATGACTTCAAATCGTCATTGGATGTATAGACGAATGAGAAATGGTCTTCTCACTCAGGAGTTTTTGGGTGGTCTTGAAACTTTCATCCAATTTGCGACTAGTCAACATAGTTGGATGGACGGGGAAAGAATTAGGTGTCCATGTACTCAGCGCAAGTGTCAAAACACCAAGTTTTTAGATGTGCCTACCGTGAAATACCACTTAGCAAAATATGGATTTGTATCGGACTACTATGTTTGGCGCTTCCATGGCGAAAGAATTGTGAGGGTAGATGTTGATCAAAATGTTGGTGGCCCATCTCAAATGGCTAGTGAAGAAGCATCTAATACTTACCACACAATGGTTATGGATGCTGCTGGTCCTCAATTTAATGTGGATGAAATAGAAGAATCGCCAAATATAAGAAATAAGTTGTACGGACGAAGTGAAAGATGCCTAATTTATTATGTGAAATGGCTCAAGTTTGAATCTCACCATCAACAATTTTACAAGGTAAAATTTGAGAAGCCAAAATTAATTAAGTCTGATGAAGTTGGGCGCTAGTTTGGCTTTGGGCGTAGTGCAGGCGATTTCATAGGAATTGAAATTGGGAGCTAGTTTCAGAGAGCAAGTTTCACATGGGATCCAATTGAGGTTGTAGTATAGGATCCAATGCATGAATTGATAATTGAGGTTGTAGTATGGGATGCAATTTCAAATTGGGGACCGATTCAAAGAAAAGGGGACCGATTCAAAGAAAACAAATTGAATTGAGATGAAATTCAATACCAGGAGAAGTCTGGGAGCCAATTTCGAAGTCAAAGTCATTAATTCAAATTGGGAAGCATCTGAAAGCACTAGGAGTAGATTGGGAGCCAATTACAAGTCAAAGTCAATTGGGGCCAATTATAAAGGAGAAATTCAAATTGGGTGCCAATTACAAGTCAATTGCAATTGAGTGTTAATTACAAAGGAGAAATAAGTCAAAGTCAAGTCAAAGTCAATTGGGGCCAATTACAAAGGAGAAATTCAAATTGGGTGCCAATTACAAGTCAATTGCAATTGAGTGTTAATTACAAAGGAGAAATAAGTCAAAGTCAATTGGGGCCAATTACAAAGGAGAAATTCAAATTGGGTGCCAATTACAAGTCAATCAATTGGAGCCAATTACAAAGGAGAAATTCAAATTGGGTGCCAATTACAAGTCAATTGCAATTGAGTGTTAATTACAAAGGAGAAATAAGTCAAAGTCAATTGGGGCCAATTACAAAGGAGAAATTCAAATTGGGTGCCAATTACAAGTCAATTGCAATTGAGTGTTAATTACAAAGGAGAAATTCAAATTGGGAGGAAGTTCAAAGCCAGTTTGAAGTCTGAGAACACCCAGACGTGAGAATGAAGAAGATGAAGATGAACTTACAGTGAAAATATTCTCACAAGGAAAAATACTACTTTAACTAGTATGAGATTAAATTGAAGAATATTTTTTAAATCCCAAAGATACAAGGACCACTTCAGAGCTAATCAGAGAAGCCGTTCTACACCCAGATATTCCAACTCAACGTAAAACTAGAGGAATATCAGATGAAGTTTGGGAAACCATTCGCATGAAGTTCAAGCTCTCAAACGGCTAGCTTATCCTTTCTGACATCTTTGCAGAAGATAAGATAAGATCTCTGACAAAAAGATACAAGTTTTCAAAAATGAGATCATCTCTTTCCAACGGACAGATCCTCATTACCAGCTATAAAATGATGAAGATATGAAGACTTGAAGATAACGAACTCATCAAAGGGGAACGAATAGAGCATAGAGCAAGATATACGAACTCATCAGAGCTTAAAAGAGCAAAGAGCTAAAATCTCATTTGGTACAGAGCATACCAAAAATCTTCAAGTGAGAAGTGAGAAAAGAAAAAGAACTCAGAGAGCTTCAAGAGAAAAATATTCTGAGAGTTCTTAAACAGAGCAAAGCAGAGCATAAAAATCAAGTGCTTTACTTGATACACTCAAAAAGAGAAAACACTCAGAGCATTCAAGAGAAATCATTCCAGAGTGTTTATCTTCATCATTGAAGATCAACTACAGGTCTCAGAAGTTGGAAGCAAGACAACACTTGTTTTGGAGCAAAATAAGAAAAGGGAGGAAAGTAGCACGGAGCTGTGAAATCCTGGATTGTCACACGGAGCTGTGAGATCCGAAGCAGCAGTGTCGGAGGCACTGGGCGTGATTAGTGCGGGCTTTGTGATCAAAGCACTAGATCACGGGATACGTTTCTACCGGAGTGTGGAAGACGGGGGGAAAGTAACGCGGAGTCGTGAAATCCTGGGATAGTAGCGCGGCGACGTGAAACTCGAAGCAACAGTGTGGTGTCACTGGGCGTGATTAGTGCGGGCTTTGTGATCAAAGCACTAGATCACGGAAATTCATTGTATCTTGGAACCAAGAAGTGGTGGATATAGTGAATTGCTCTGGGAGATAAGAGCAAGTTGAGTAGGAGGATTACACCACCTCGCGAACCACTATAATTGTCTTGTGTTCTTTACTGCTTTCTTTACTTACTGCTCTTTACTTAATTGCTCTATACGAGATATACTGCTCACACAATCTCACACACACTTTATGTTTATTTATTTCCGCTGTGCACCATACTCTAACAATCTATTTAAGAGTTTTGGTTTATCTCTGGCTTAGCAATTGTTGTGCTGTGCGAAAAAGTTTGAAAGTCTATTCACCCCCCCCTCTAGACTTTCACCTTACCTCTTTTGGGACCAACAAGACAAAAGTGTTCTTACATATATGTTAGATGTACTTGTCCCTCCTCCCCGATCACCGTGCCATATCCATTTTGTATAACTTAGATTAATTCCATCACAAATTAGATGATTATATATGTCGTCTGCATTAATTTTCTTAGATTACAACACTTCTTATAAGGACAAAAAAAAAACCCCATTATTATTCGGAAGACGACGTTTTGCAAAGTCTATGATGGAATAATATACTATGCCATATAATGTTACTCAAAGAGGAGAAGTCATGCATGACTAGAAAGAAGGGAGGATTAAGGGAAGTTACAACTACACAAATGATATTATTTAAAGACTCCGAGCTGCAAACAAATGACTCAGGCCAGTCTCAAATAAGAACCTCTCTTCTACCCCTTCTATTCCATGGCCATGGCCACCTATGTACTACACCTACAACCTATAATAAAGAATTTTGGCTTGGCTTAGTGTAACACCCCACTTTTCTTAAACTTATATACAGTTCTAAAACCAAAATCAAGATAAACTAAATAGCGGATAAACAAACTTAAATAACAAACTAGTGGGAATGTCACCGTCACAACGACCTCTCCACGGTGATTTCACATGCTAAGGAGAGAACTAAGTCATTAGTCGAACTAACATTAAAATCACTTAATTAAAATCACTTGGGGGAAAGAAACACCCCGGTGTCTATCACCAAACATAATTAACATAAGTTTACAATCCATCATCATAACATCATAAAAGTAAATGGAGTTTAGACTATTAGATCTACTAAACTAGTCTAACTCGATCAACTCTCAAACGCTGGGCCCACCTGAAAGGGGTTTGGAAAATAGACAAGTAGAAAACACCCGTTAGCACGAAGCTAAGTATAACTCCACTCAACCCTGTAAAATACTACAGTATATAATTTGGAAAAACATTTAATTCACATTCTCAATTTAAGCAATCTCAATCACTTAGACAAAACCTTATTATAAACCACAAAGCTTTCTATATGCTCACAACCAAAAATATCAATAGGTATACTTTAGCGATATCAAACCTAACAACATGCTCATACTAATGCATACTTAACATAACAAATCACAATCCTGTATACCCTTTCAATAACAATCTCATGCCAACACATAACTTAACAAACAATTTCATCCTATCAAACAATAAGAAATTATTCTCATGCTTTCAAGTTCTCATCATGTAAACTAGATATACATCAATACGCAACTAAGGCAATCATACTCAATACACAATCCCGGGTAATCATTCTCAATATGCAATCTAGTGCAAACATTCTCATTATGCAATCTCGTGCAATACTATACTCAAACGCAATCTCGTGCAAACATTCTCATTATGTAACCTCGTGCAATACTATACTGAAATGCAATCTCGTGCAAAAATTCTCATTATGCAATCTCGTGCAATACTATACTCAAATGCAATCTCGTGCAAACATTCTCATTATGCAATCTCGTGTAATACTATACTCAAACGCAATCTTGTGCAAACATTCTCATTATGTAATCTCGTGCAATACTATACTCAAATGCAATCTCGTGCAAACATTCTCATTATGCAATCTCGTGCAATACTATACTCAAATGCAATCTCGTGCAAACATTCTCATTATGCAATCTCGTGCAATACTATACTCAAATGCAATCTCGTGTAATACTATACTCAAATGTAATAAGATACTACTCCCTCTGTCCCATTTTATGTAATACGGGAGCGCGCTAGAACCGGAGCGTAGAAGTAGAGTAGTTTCCCTTTCGGCCTGCGTGCCATATTATGCATTGTGTTTCATTAGATATTAGTTAGACCGCCTGTGCACCTGGGTTCTCCAGCCCAGGTGTGGCATAGCACCCCGTACACTTATGATATACTTTGGGATGTAATGAGATATCACCTTTATTATATAAGCTTAAAATGTCTTGAAAATCTGGGGTGTTACAGTTGGTATCAGAGCCTAAGTTTGACCCTAGGAAAAGACTCTTAAGACCGGACTTTAGGACGTTAGGCTTGAGCTCTAAGTACCTAGGAACATAGGACTCAGGAATCTTAGGACGCGCGGTGAGATTGTGAACCCTACACATAACTTCCCTACACGTTGCCCTTCCCCATTCTAAAACCCTTCCCCACTTATCACTTCACCAGAAGTGCGTCGAACTCTAACTTAACATTCTTATAAACACTGACCAGAAAGATGATAGCATGGCACCGAACAGAAGGCAATCAAGGACTCCGGAACCCGCCACCAACGACCCCTTGACCCAAACCCTACAGCAACTAACACAAGTCGCGCAGGCGTTAAGCGACGCGGCCATTCGCAACGCCAGGCCCCCACCGCCTCCGGTGAATACAAACTCTGACGTCGCTCGACAAGTCTCGAATCACCGACCACCCACGTTCTTCGGAGAAGAAGACCCCGCAGTCCTGGAGGAATGGATTCGGACTCTTGACAAGATTCTAGGGGTAGTAGAATGCCCAGAGGAGCGTCGTGTAGAAATAGCCTCGTTCTACTTCGGACACGAGGCCGACCTCTGGTGGATCCACGAAGGACCCACCCATCGACAAGAACCAGGGTTCAACTGGGAAAGCCTCAAGGCACAATTACGCGAACGGTTCTACCCAACCCACATAAAAGCATCCATGTATGAAGAGTTCCTTCATCTAAAGCAAGGGACAGCCACCGTCGTGGAGTACCATAAACGATTCCTCGAACTGGCACGCTTCGCACCCGAACTTGTCCCCACCGAGGTGACCAAGGTAGAAAGATTCGTATCGGGCCTCAACTTCGAAGCCCGGAAGGCGCTAGTAGTAAGTAGACCCCGGACCCTCAACGAGGCTTACGTCAGTGCCGCGAACCTCTATCGGATCCAACTACTTCAACGCGGAGCCCAGGAACAAATGCGAAGAAGGAACACCGGAAGTGGGGCACCACCGGCGAAAAGAACAAGGAACGACATCGGCACGAGATTAAACAACCCGACTAACCCAAGACCGCCCCCGGGAAGCAACGAAGCGAACCCAAGAAACTTTCCTTGCCCGAGATGCAACAAAAGTCACAGAGGCAAGGACTGCGCAGGCAACCCATGGCGATGCTTCAACTGCGGGGAGGAAGGACACAAGGCCTTCCAATGCACTCGGCCCCAAGGACCGCGTCCCACCACCACAGGCCAACACGGGGGTACCGGTCACCAAGGGGGCTACGGCGCTCCCGGAAAAGTATTCGTCATGAGCCGAACGCAAGCCGACCTCGGAAACGAAGAAGGACTAGAAGGGGAAAACCCAATCCCTGAAGACGAGGACCATACGGACCCCGCCGAAGAAAACCCCGAAAGTGAATTCTGTCTAGGATAAGCCATCACCCCCTTGTAACCGCCCCCTGTATCGTATAGGCCAGTTATTTAGTTTAATTACTTCGGGAGCATTATGTCTACTTAGCTAGCTACTTAGAAAGTATTATGAATAAAGATTCCTTTTCGTTCAAGAGTAAAACACAAGTTATGCCATCCACCCAACCCTTCCTCGCTAAAAGACGAAACAAGGAAAAGACAAGGAGGACCACACCACCAAGAAATGCCCAATGTCACCATTAGGAATTAAACTCTAGACCTCACATTTACAAGTCCAAGTCCCAACCACTAAGCCATGAGTGTTTCTTGAAACCTTAAGGGGACACTCCTTTGTTAAACCCCTCTAAATCCTTAAAACCCACAAAACCCCCAAATCAAAAACCCTTCTTCTACCTACTTCTTCTTCTTCTTCTTCTTCTTCTTCTCTCTCTCCCTCTCCCCACACCCTCTCCTCCTCCCTCTCGCATACCCCACTGCCCCACCACAGCCACCATCTCCCACCGACGCCGCCACCGCCCGGACGCACCCCGGCAGAGCCGCTCGCCTCGCCGCCGTCCAGACCGAGCCGCCGGAGACCACCCGCCAACCGCCCGGAGTTCGCCCAGCCGAGACCCGCTGCCGCCTCCACCCGAACGCCACTCCCACGCCACCTCCCCCTCGTCGTGAACCCCACCTCGCCGCCGCCTCAACGCCCGCCGGAAAAACACGCCGGAGCGCTGCCCACCTCGCCGGAGACGCGCCGGAAAATCCACCGGAAAAGTACCACCTTTCGCGATGCCAAAGAAACCTCTCGGAATCCGCACCCCGGAGTGGAACAATGCCGATTACACCGTGATCGGAGGTAAAGCACTTGAACCCGACCAATTCTCTCCGGAATTGGTTGATATGCTTAAACACCAAGGACTTTTAGATACGTATCTCACCATCAAAGGGGATACGTACCCCGAATTGGTGAAGGAGTTCTATCAACACCTTGTAGCCACCAAACGGGGTGACAAGGTAGAAATCACCACCAAAGTCCGCGGCAAGGAAATTGTGCTTTCCGAAGGCCGTTTGGCCAAGCTCTTGAAATTGACCACCACGGGTGTGTCCGACTACGACCGGAAGGGGTGGATTGGCACCCAAACTACGGGATACAAGGACTATCTCGGGTACTTACTCGGGAAAGAGGATGGGTTCACCTCGGCCACCCGACCAAACCGGAAATGGCTATCGGCGGAGCAAAAGATATTGGTTATGATTGTAACCGATAGCCTCTTGCCCACCAATAACAAGAGCAAGGATGTGGGAAGCTTGGAATGCACCTTTGCGTATCTCCTAAAACATAAAATCAAGTTCAACCTGCCGGCACTCATGCTAAAGCACATAGAGTTCTGCAAAACAAACAACCGGCTTAGCCTACCTTACGGGATGATCCTAAGTTGGATCATGGAGAAAAAGGGGGTAGACCTAAGTCACACCGAGGTCAAAACCGCCAATGGCATGGTTTTCAATGCCCAAAACCTCCGCCGCAACGACATCTACTACACCGAGGGAGGATATTATCTCACCCTCGAAGAAATTTGCCAAAAACCCGAAGAGGAACGTAGGGAATTGGTTGATCGATTGGACATCTCCAACAAAAAGCTCAAGCGAGCCATGCAAGATTGCGGAGGTACGGAGGGAAATGAGGGACAAGAAGAGGAAGACGGGCCTAACCCGTCAGTGCACCCACAGCCAGGAGGGAACCCGAGGGGACAAAGCGAGGGTTCGGTCAACGAACGCATACTCGCCCAGCTCGACCGGCAGAATCAAATCATGGAAGAAGGGTTCTCATCCTTGATTCGCACCACACGCGCACTCGATCAAAGGGTAGCAGCGATCGAGGCCGCCTTGGGCACTCGCGGTGCATCCAGTTCCAGCGCAGGAAACCGAGGTACAACTGAAAAATTCTCTATCACAACACCATCAAAAGTTCAGCCTACCCCAAGCCAAGACAAACGTAAGGCCGCAACCCTAATCAGGAGGCTGAGCTACGAGGTGTCTAGGGGTGAAAGGATGGACTATAACACCGGGCTTCGGGGACGAAGCCCCTTGTAAGGGGGGGAGAGTGTAACACCCCGTGTTGCGGCCCCTAAAACCATTTAATTAATTAATCAATAGCCCAAGAGAAAGAATAAATCATAATGATTAATTAGGGAAAAAGGCCCACCATAGTCCATGGGCCCTCATATATATATACCCAACCCCTAAACCCAATCCTTAGTTCCGAAAGAAATAGAATTAGCAAGCCTATAGTATTAATTCCTAATTAGGACTCCTAAATATATAAATAAGGGACTTAGGAGACACCTAGAACCTCCCACACGCTTAAACGCCCCACCTCCCCAACAGAGCTCCAAGAATTCCCTTAGAAGAAAGCAAGAAAGTTTAAAGAAAGACCCTTCATAGCCAAGGAACTAATTAAGGCTAAGAGGTAACCCATGTCTCAACAAAACCTATTTTTATAGCTATGATTTCCCCTTAGGGTTTCCCCCATATGATTGTAAATGGCGAATTACTATGATTATTATTAATGTTGATTTAATGATTCCATGGGGAATCTTCATAATCTTGATATTGGGAGTTTCTTGATAATTATGATGTTCTTGATGATTAATTGGGATTTTGATGATTATGTGTTGTTCTTGATGATTATGATGTTCTTGATGATTAATTGGTATCCTTGATGATTATGTGTTGTTCCTACCGAATCTTGCAATTAGAAGACGAACCGTATTCTTGTTGATATAAAAGTGATTAGAACCCTAGGTTGTATCGTATGATCTTATTCTTGGACTATCAGGTGGGAAATCGCATGTTTGGGTGTGGATTATGTTTAGGAAAGCATGATAGGCCATGTGTCGTTCGTTTCCCGTATTTGATCCGTTAATTGTCTACTTGTTGTCGTTAATTGCGTTGTAAAGTGTCTAAGCATGGTTTCGGGTTCCACATCGGTTCCCGGGGCGAAAAGTGATGAAAAGAGTCAGTGGGGGGTAGGGGACCCGCCACCTACCCGCGGCATTCTCGGGCAGCTCCGGCAACGGGCAGCCGGCGGGCGGGCAGCTGCCCGCCGGGCACCCGCTGCCCGTAACAGTGACAGCCGGCGGGCAGCCGGCGGGTGGACCCCCACCCACCGGCTACCCGCTGGAATCTCACCCCACCCGGGACCTCGGCCTCCCCGTTTGATGTTTCCCCGACCCCCGTGGTGTCCCAACGGACCCCGTTTGTCGTGCCTATGTCTAGTTGATGTTTCGGGTACCGTTCGTAGGTTTATAAGTCTGTTATATCGCATGCTAGATGAATTGGTATCCTATTGACCTAGGTGAAGGAAGTATGAACCCCTTAGGACTACTCTTAGTATGTGATGGATCACGCATAGGTTTGTTATATGCTTTACCCCCTTCCCAATGTGTAAACGTGGGTTGCATGTGCTTGCTATGTGTTATGTGTGCGTGCCACCCCAATTCGGTTGCGATCGGATTGGTTATCCTGAGCTGCGGTTCAGAAGCTGGCTGCGGTCAGATTGGTATTCCTGGCTGCGGTCAGATGACATTCTCTTGGGCTGCGGTCCACCGTTTGGTTGCGATCAAACGTTTCTATACGAGCTGCGGTTCGTCCTTTATCCTGGCTGCGGTCAGATGACACTCTCTTGGGCTGCGGTCCACTGTTTGGTTGCGATCAAACATTATGATGAGCTGTGGTTCATCGGTCGGTTGCGATCGACCTCCCCGTGTTGCGATACGGGGCATGGTGCTGCGGGGCTATGTCAGAGCTATATGCGTTGACCCTCATGTATGGGCATGCGATCGGTCCCGTGGCGCCAACAATGTGCATTATGTGTGTGATATGGACGGGTTGTGACTATGATGCCTTGGGATGTGACTATGGGTTTCATATTGGGGATTGTTTATGATGGGATTATGATTACCGTTTATGCCTTGTTGTAACTGCTTTATCTATTGTGAAATGCTTATGCTTGCTATGTCTACTGCTGGCGTCTAGCCTTAACTGTTGAGTCATTCCCGGTTTAAAAGCTAGAGTTCGTAGGATATATCTTCATGCTCATAATGGTTTTCGTATATCTATATATATATATCTCTATATGTATTGTATTTCAACGCGTTGGAGTGGGTTACCAGCATCTCTCGCTGAACAGATATATTTGGCTTTCAGGCACAGAGGACTAGAGCACGGGAGCGCGCTAGAACCGGAGCGTAGAAGTAGAGTAGTTTCCCTTTCGGCCTGCGTGCCATATTATGCATTGTGTTTCATTAGATATTAGTTAGACCGCCTGTGCACCTGGGTTCTCCAGCCCAGGTGTGGCATAGCACCCCGTACACTTATGATATACTTTGGGATGTAATGAGATATCACCTTTATTATATAAGCTTAAAATGTCTTGAAAATCTGGGGTGTTACAGTCCCCTACCCCCACCTACCCCCCACTGACTCTTTTCATCACTTTTCGCCCCGGGAACCGATGTGGAACCCGAAACAATGCTTAGACACTTTACAACGCAATTATCAACAACAAGTAGACAATTAACGGATCAAATACGAACGGCACATGGCCTATCATGCTTTCCTAAACATAATCCACACCCAAACATGCGATTTCCCATCCGATAATCCAAGAATAAGGTCATACGATACAACCTAGGGTTCTAATCACTTTTATATCAACAAGAATACGGTTCGTCTTCTAATTGCAAGATTCGGTAGGAACAACACATAATCATCAAGGATACCAATTAATCATCAAGAACATCATAATCATCAAGAACAACACATAATCATCAAAATCCCAATTAATCATCAAGAACATCATAATTATCAAGAAACTCCCAATATCAAGATTATCAAGATTCCCCATGGAATCATTAAATCAACATCAATAATAATCATAGTAATTCGCTATTTACAATCATATGGGGGAAACCCTAAGGGGAAATCATAGCTATGAAAATAGGTTTTGTTGAGACATGGGTTACCTCTTAGCCTTAATTAATTCCTTAGCTATGAAGGATCTTTCTTTAAGCTTTCTTGCTTTCTTGATTTCTTCTAAGGGAATTCTTGGAGCTCTCCTGGGGTGGTGGGGCGTCTAGGCGTGTGGGGGTTCTAGGTGCTCCCTAAGTTCCCTATTTATAGATCCAAGGGTTTATTTAGAGTTTAATCCTATTGGGGTTAGGGGTTGGGTTTGTATATTTGGGCCCATGGCTATGGTGGCCTTTTTCCCTAATTGATCATTATAATTTATTCTTTCTCCTAGGTTATTAATTAATTAATTAATCAGTTGGTTTTAGGATTCGTAACACGGGGTGTTACAGTGCTATTATGTGCTATAATGTGTTATGTGATGCATGATTCCCAAATTTGGTTCCGATCAAATTGGCTATACGGGCAGTTAGATGGGTTGAGAACCATACCAACTGTTAACCAGGCCGGTTGCGATCGGTCAGGTATATAAATATTATATAGGGCTGCGGTCCCCTGTTTGGCTACTTATGAGTTGCGGTTCATTCTCCTGGATGCGGTCAGTGATTCACTTCTTGGGCTGCGGTCCACATGGGCCTCGGCGCTATGACCCACCGGACCTGAACGCGCCAGGACGGTGTGTAGGGCCAATATGCCGAGGAAGGCTGTAGTCCACCGATCCGAGTAATCGGGGCGGTGTGTAGGGCTACGGTTGGCTGCGACCCACCGAGTGATGGGACGACGGTTTGCAGGGCCATAATCTCCGAGGATCTTCGCCCACCGACTGAGTATAGCTCCGCGGTGTGTCGGGCTTGATCTGCTATGGTCCACCGGCGTACCCATCGACGGTGTGTAGGGTCGTAAGTCCCCCCTTGAAAAGGGGATTGCGGTCCACCGACTGGGTGCGTTAGCGGTGTGTAGGATCGTGGTCCGACGTTGAGTTCGTCAGCGGTTCTCAAAGGGTTGGTTGCGATCAACTCTCCTCATACCGCGGTACTGAGATAGGGTGCTGCGGGGCCATGTTAATGCTATAGGCATTAACCCTCATGTTCGGGGCATGCGATTGGTCCCGTGGCGCCATCAACGATTATGTGTTATGAATGACGATTGAATGATGATGTTATTTGGAAATTTGGAAAGTGTTCTGTGACCTTGGATGCATATTCCTTATGACGTTATCTCTACTTAACTATTTAATGTTGATTGATGAGCTTATCCCTATTTGCTGAGTCTATTTCTGGTTTTAAAACTAGTGTCTCTTAAGTATATATCTTCCTGCTTCGAAATGATTTTCGTATATCTATATATATATCTATCTATAATGTATTTCAACGCGTTGGAGTGGGTTACCACCATCTCTCGTTGAACAGATATATTTGGCTTTCAGGCACAGATGAGTAGACACTGGAGCGCGCTAGAGATTTGGAGCGTAGAGTGGATAGTTTCCTTTTCGGCCTGCGTGCCATGCTTATGTATTGACACTATTGAGGATTTTAGTTAGTTAGCCTGTGCACCTGAGTTCTCTAGCTCAGGTGTGGCATAGCACCCCATACTCTTATGTTATGTTTTTGGGATTTAATGAGAATTTATCTTTATTATATAAGTCTTAAAAGTTGAAAAATTTCGGGGTGTTAAAGTTGGTATCAGAGCCTAAGTTTGACCCTTGGATAAGACTCTTAAGACCAAGACCTTAGGACATTAGGCTTAAAACACTAGGAGTTCAGTAAAGATAGGATTTAGGCGTCTAAGAACACAGGAATTAGGAATATTAGGACACGCAGTGAGATTGTGAGCCTGCCCATCATCACGTAACCTTCCCCTCATCCCTCATTAATTTAAAGAACTCCCCTTCGCTTATCACACCAAGGTAAGGGTATGACACTCTAACTCAAACGTTGCTATAAACATTGACTCTATAGATCAACACCACGATACCAACCATAAGACAATCAAGGACCCCGGAACCCGCTGCACAAGACCCCCTGGCTCAAACCCTACAAAAATTAACCCAAGTCGCCCAAACATTAAGCGACGTAGCTCTCCGCAACAACCGACCACCACCAAACACAAACTCAGAAGTCGCCCGACAAGTCTTGAACCATAGGCCACCCACTTTCTCGGGAGAAGAAGATCCCGCCATCCTCAAGGAATGGATACGGACCTTCGACAAAATCCTGGGATTGGTAGAATGCCCAGAAGAGCGTCGTGTAGAGATAGCCTCGTTCTACTTCGAACACAAAGCAGACCTTTGGTGGATCCACGAAGGACCCACTTACAGGCAAGAACCAGGATTCAACTGGAAAAATCTGAAAACACGCCTGCGAGAACGATTCTACCCAACACACATAAAAGCCTCTATGCACGAAGAGTTCTTCCACCTAAAACAAGGAACGACTACCATCACAGAATACCATAAACGATTCCTTGAACTGGCACGCTTCGCACCAGAGTTAGTCCCCACAGAATCAACTAAAATAGAAAGGTTTGTATCGGGCCTCAACTTCGAAGCCCGGAAAGCACTAGTAGTAAGCGGACTCCGGACCCTCAATTAGGCTTACTCCAGTGCTGCCAACCTCTACCAAATCCAACTACTACAACGTGGGGTTCAAGATCAGATTCGAAAAAGGAACATAGGAGGAGGAGCGCCACCAATGAAGAGGACGAGAATTGACACCAACACAAGGCCAAACAACCCAACTGGACAAAGACCACCCCCAAGAAACAACGAAGCCAATACCGGAGGCTTCCATTGCCCAAAATGCAACCAAAGCCATAGATGCAGGGACTGCATGGAGAACCCCTTGCGGTGCTTCAACTGTGGAAAAGATGGACACAAGGCCTTCCAGTGTTTACAACCCTCGAGCTCACGTCCCATGAACATGGGCCAGCACAGAGGCACAAGCAACCAAGGGAATCATGGTGCCCCCGAAAAAGTATTCTTCATGAGCCGCACACAAGCCGAACTTGGGGACGAGGACAACCTCAACAAAGAAAACATGACCCTGGAAGACGAGGAGCACGCGAATCCACCAGAGGAAAACCAAGAAGGTGAATTCTGTTTAGGATAAACCAAGAAACCCCTTGTAACCACCCTTGTAGTAAAACTACTTGTTTTGCTTAGCCACTTCGGAATCATTTTTAAATAAAATCAAAATATTTTAACGTAAGTAGAGGAAACTAGACAACAACAAACCACAAGGAGGACCAATCAAATTCCCCACCACTAGAAGACAAAAGAAGGAAAAAGACCAGGGACACACAACAAGGAAGACTAGTGTTGCCAATGAGAATAAAACCTTCGACCTCTCACTTACAAATCAAAGCCTTAACCACTAGGCTATAAGTGTTTCTTGAAACCTCAAGGGGACACTCCCTTTTTAAGCCCCCACAAATTCCTAAAAACCCCAAAACCCCCAAATCAAAAACCCTTCTTCTTCCTCACACCCCCTCTCTCTCACCCTCACTCTCTCTCTTCCTCCGCACCCCCCACCCCAAAATCGACAACACCCCCACGAACCCGCCGGCACGCCGTCGCCACCAGCCGGTCGCCGCCCGTCAACCACCACACCGTCGACGACCACCCGCCAACACCACCCCGAGATACCGCCGTCGACACCCGGAGGTCGCCCACGTCGCACCCGGCCGCGACCCGCTGCCAAGAAACTTTCAACAACGTGCCCGACCGCCACCACAGTGCGCCACCCTCCCCCTCGCCGTCCGAACCCAACAGAAACACCGCACCACCACCGGACTCATTGCTGGAGTCTCGCCAGAAATTCGCCAGAAATTCACCGGAAAACCGTCGCCACCAAGGGAAACTTCGCAATGCCAAAGAAGCCTCTCGGAGTCCGCACCCCGGAATGGAGCAACGCCGACTACACCGTGATCGGAGGTAAAGCCCTCGAACCCGATCAATTCTCTCCGAAATTGGTCGATATGCTTAATCACCAAGGGCTTTTGGATACATATCTCATAATTAAAGGGGATACGTACCCCGAATTGGTGAAGGAATTCTATCAATATTTGGTAGCTATCAAACGAGGTGATAAGCAAGAAATCACCACTAAGGTCCGAGGCAAAGAAATCATACTTTCCGAAGGCCGCTTGGCCAAACTCTTGAAATTGACCACCATGGGTGTGTCAAACTATGACCGGAAAGGGTGGATTGATACCCAAAATATGGGGTACAAGGATTACCTCGGGTACCTACTCGGAAAAGAGGAAGGTTTCACCTCGGCCACACGGCCAAATAGGAAGTGGCTAACCGCGGATCAAAAGATATTGGTTATGATTGTGACTGACCGCCTTTTGCCCACAAATAATAAAAGCAAGGACGTGGGAGTTTAGAGTGCACTTTCGCCTATCTCTTGAAACACAAAATCAAGTTCAACCTACCGGCCCTCATGTTGAAACACGTGGAATTTTGCAAAACTAGCAACCGGCTTAGCCTACCCTACGGGATGATCCTATGTTGGATCATGGAGAAAAAGGGGGTGGATCTGAGCCACACTGAGATCAAGACCGCAAATGGCATGATTTTTAATGCCCAGAACCTCCGTCGCAATGATATCTACTACACCGAAGGGGGACAGTACATCACCCTCGAAGATATTTGCCTTAAACCCGAGGGGGAACGAAGGGAATTGGTAGATCAGTTGGACATCTCCAACAAGAAATTCAAGCGAGCAATGCAAGAATGTGGGGAACCGGGGTAAAATGAGGAACAAGAAGAAGATAGCGAGCCTAATCCACCGGCGCCCGCACAAGCAAGAGGGAACCCAAGGGGCCAAAATGAAGAATCCGTCAGCGAACGCATCCTAGCGCAACTCACCCGACAGAACCAGATCATAGACGAGGGATTCTCGTCCCTAATCCACGCAACACACGCTTTGGATCAAAGGGTGGCAACTATCGAGGCCATGTTAGGCACTCGCGGGGCGTCCAGCTCAGGAGCAGGAAACCAAGGTAGACCAAAACCCTCCAAACCACCACCCCACCAAAAATCCAGTCTACCCCAACAAAGACAACACGTAGAGCCACGTCTCCTAACGTGACGTCTCGGGGTGAAAGAATGGATCCACGCACCGGCTTCGGGGACGAAGCCTCTTGTAAGGGGGGGGGGGGGGGAGAGTGTAACACCCCGTGTTACAGATCCTAAATTAAAATCAATTAAATTATCACCATCCTGAAAAGGGAATTAAAATCCACTAATTAGCTAAAAAGGGGTCCACCATGGTCCATGGGCCCATTATCCCTAAAAGCCAACCCCTTAGTCCTATAAGAAATAGGATTAGTAAACCCATGCCACTTAGACCCTAAATAGGGCTCTTAATTATATAAATATGGACATAGGAGGCACCTAGAACTCACACCACAAATAATCTCTCACCACACAAGAAGTTCCAAGAATTCCCTTAGGAGAAATCAAGAAAGGAGAAATCTTAAAGAAAGACCCTTCATAGCCAAGGAAATTAATTAAGGCTAAGAGGTAACCCATGTCTCAACAAAACCTATTTTCTTCGCTATAATCTCCTTCCTCGGCCTCCTTCTATATGCATGTGTCTTGATTAATTCCTCTATGTTAATTGTGACATATTCTTGATGATTGATAAGATGATTTTTGTGTATTCTTGATAATCTTGATGATCTTGATGATGGAAAGAGGTTCCTTATGTTGGTTTAATGATTCTTGACAAATCTGGATATTTCTTGATATTAAAGATAAATTGTGATATTGATGATCTGGGAGGGATTAGGGCTGTAGGATGAATTGGGAATTTGTGTTGTAATGTTCTTGATTTATATTTGGGTGGGAATTCACATGTTCGGGTGTTGTTTATATTTAGAAGTCGTGATAGGAAGAGTTATATGTGATTCTTGCTTTCGATCCGTTAATTAACTACGTGGTGTCGTTGATTGTGTTTAAAAGTGTCTAAGCATGGTTTCGGGTTTCACAAAGGATCCCGGGACGAAATATTGATGAAATAGTCAGTGGGGGGTAGGGGTACCCGCCACCTACCCGCTGCCCGAAGATCACCGCCGGGCAGCGGGCAGGCGTTTGCCCGCCGGCAACCCGCTGCCGGGCAGCCGGTGGGTGATCCCTCACCCACCGGCTACCCGCTGGTTCGTGACCCCTCCCGGGTCCCCAGCTTCCCTATTTGATGTCCCCCATTCCCCGTGGCGTCCCAACGGACCCAGTTTGTCGTGCCTGAGTCTAGTTTGATGTTTCGGGTACCGTTCGTAGGATAGGTGAATCTTAGGAATTGCATTTAGTTGAATTGGTAGCCCGTTGACCTAGGTGGAAGCCGTATGAACCCCTTAGGACGATTCTTAGTATTTGATTGATCACACATAAGTTTAATTATATGTCTCCCCTCCCCAAGGTGCTATTATGTGCTATAATGTGTTATGTGATGCATGATTCCCCAATTTCGTTGCGATCAAATTGGCTATACGGGCAGTTGGATGGGTTGAGAACCATACCAACTGTTAACCAGGCCGGTTGCGATCGGTCAGGTATATAAATATTATATAGGGCTGCGGTCCACTGTTTGGCTACTTATGAGCTGCGGTTCATTCTCCTGGCTGCGGCTAGTGATTCACTTCTTGGGCTGCGGTCCACATGGGCTTCGGTGCTATGACCTACCGGACCTGAACGCGCCAGGACGGTGTGTAGGGCCAATAAGCTGAGGAAGGCTGTAGTCCACTGCTCCGAGTAATCGGGGCGGTGTGTAGGGCTACGGCTGGCTGCGACCCACCGAGTGATGGGACGACGGTGTGTAGGGCCATAGTCTCCGAGGATCTTCGCCCACCGACTAATTATAGCTCCGCGGTGTGTTGGGCTTGATCTGCTATGGTCCACCGGCGTACCTATCGGCGGTGTGTAGGGTCGTAAGTCCCCCCTTGAAAAGGGGATCGCGGTCCACCGACTGGGTGCGTCCGCGGTGTGTAGGATCGTGGGCCGACGTTGAGTTCGTCAGCGGTTCTCAAAGGGTTATTTGCGATCAACTCCCCTCATACCGCGGTACTGAGGTAAGGTGCTGCGGGGCCGTGATAATGCTATAAGCATTAACCCTCATGTTCGGGGCATGCGATTGGTCCCGTGGCGCTATCAACGATTATGTGTTATGAATGGCGATTGAATGATGATGTGATTTGGAAATTTGGAAAGTGTTCTGTGACCTTGGATGCGTATTCCTTATGACGTTATCTCTACTTAACTGTTTATTGTTGATTGATGAGCTTATCCCTATTTGCTAAGTCTATTTCTGGTTTTAAAACTAGTGTCTCTTAAGTATATATCTTCCTGCTTCGATATGATTTTCGTATATCTATATATATCTATCTATAATGTATTTCAACGCGTTGGAGTGGGTTACCAGCATCTCTGGTTGAGTAGACACTGGAGCGCGCTAGAGATTTGGAGCGTAGAGTGGATAGTTTCCCTTTCGGCCTGCGTGCCATGCTTATGTATTGACACTATTGAGGATTTTAGTTAGTTAGCATGTGCACCTGAGTTCTCTAGCTCAGGTGTGGCATAGCACCCCATACTCTTATGTTATGTTTTTGGGATTTAATGAGAATTTACCTTTATTATATAAGTCTTAAAAGTTGAAAAATTTCGGGGTGTTACACACACAACTAAGGCGCTAAGCTTAATCTAACTACTAGATTTCACTAACTCAAAGTTTCTTTGTTACTTCTGTTATTCTTACCGTTCATACCACTCCTTCAATCTCAACACTTTGAACTTCTACACTTCTTGCGTGAAATCTTTAGAGTGTTTCGTACACACTTTCCTTCTTACTTAGTAGTATCTTGCTATTCTCCTCTAGTGTTCAATACCCTCAATTCAAACTAGTACAAATAATAACATCTCTTGCTTAAAGTACTGAGCACTTTCTTATTAACAAATTACCTTCCTCTCTCATCACCGGTACGATGCATTCTTTCAAAATTCTCCTATGCAAAGTCTCATTCTTATTCGAGAAGTTCAACGATTGAGCTAATCCTTTCGGTTTACTCCTACCAAATTTAGTCTTTCAATCATCTCATTTATTCTATCATAAACTCAACTAGCTCTTATTTCATTCTAATTTCTATAATCCTTCTTTAAGTTCTCACATAACTCATCATCCCTAACTCTACATTCTTTTACTTGTCCCTTCTTACTTAACTCATTCCTTAGTTTCTTCACACCTTATAGGATCACACAACTTTCTTACAACGTTTCTTCCTATCTTCATAAATCACACAAGTCCAAAATCATTATCAATCGCCTTAGACTTTATTCTTTCGGAGTTCACAACTCCTATCTTATCCATTTCTTATCTCTTCAAAGATAGAGGGAATCATCTTCTCATTCGTTCAATCCATCCTTAAGTCCAAATTCTCAGTGCTCCAAGTTTTACTTTTAACCTTCGGGTTTAATCTTTGAAATTCTCTTCACCGTTGATCTCAAAAGCATCTACTTGGGTGGGTTTGACTTCTTCTTGTTGCATAAACATTTACGCTTGTCTTCCTTCCACAATTGTGGATCTTTAACTGTGGTCTCTAAGCTCTAATTACTTCCTTTTCTTCATATTTGTCTATAGTTGCACGAAGCTTCACTTCAATCCTTGAGGTTAGCTTAGATCTTGTGAGCGATACTGCACGAGCTATGATGCCGATCAATTCGAGCAAGAACAGCTACAACTGGCTTCAAGCCGCACGTGGAGTAACCTTCTTCATCACGTTCTTCGGTTGACTAGATATGCACGCTACTACTTTACTTCTTCGCAACAAAAGATCTCACTACTTCTAACTTTCTTTTCTCAAAAACAATGATCACACAAGTAAAACACATAAACAGGATATAAGATAACTCTTATAATTATCACATTAACAACTTTCACATAACTTTCAACAACTTTTAACTCTTCAACTTTTCAAGGGTAACAACAAGGCTAAATGAGGCAACTGCTGAACTAACAAACTTGAATTCACTAGATAGGTGTACACTTGATTTGAAGGAAATTGACTCTATAGAGGAAGAAAGTAAGAGGTTTCTAAACTTGAAACTCGAGACTACTATTGGTTACAACCAAATTCATGATTATCAAAGTCACGATTTTCCAAGATTAAAAAAAGTCTTGTGAAAAAAAAGCTGTGGATCGAATTCCAAGAGAATGACACAACAAAGAATAATCTCCATGAAATAACTCAATACTAACGAATTCCAAATAAAGATGCAATAAAGATTTAATCTCAAGAAATAGATCAACACTAGTGATCTCGAATCAATAGCTCAATAACAAGGAAAGAATACCACAATGGACGATCTCAAAACTATAGTAACAGGATCCGAGAATGTAAAAGGACACATAGTCGATACAATAGCTCTTCAAGAACAAAACACTTTCAAGAATACTCAACAGATATTAGCTCATAGGAATAACTCAACGAATACGAATTGCAATGGCATAACAACAACAATTAGATCTTGACTCAACAACTCAATGGATTTCAATGATATAGATTCAAGGATAATAAGCTCAAGTCAAATACAATGAGAATCCAAGAATAAGGCTTTCAACAAGATCTTACTAGCTTCAAGATTCAATTATACTAGCATTGCAAGTCAACGGAAGCTCACAAGAATAATTAGAAGAAATTTATAAGCATTTCAGATACAGATGCAAAAATAAATCGTGAAATGTCAAGAATAGATATTAGCAATAATTCAAGGCTCAACTCAATCAAAAAAACTTCTCATACTAAGCTTTAGACATTAGATAGTTTCGATAGATATTGAAAGCAAACTGAAAGTAGTTAGAATGACTCAGGGATCAACAACAAATTACGATAGGATTTCCAGAAAGCGTAAGCTCAAATTCGATGATACAATTTCAAGGATTATCATGCTATCAACAACAAGGAATTTAGAATGGAAGATTGGCACAATGAGCACAACAAGATACTCAGGAACTAACTGCTTCTAACTTTCATTTTCTTAAAGCAATGCTTACAACAAGTAAAGCACAAACAAACACACATAAGCATAAACTGTATACTTTTTACTGTTATCAACTTCATAAGATTTTTCTTTCACATTCTAACTTCTAGTTTTCCTAGCTTTTCACTTTTAGCTTTCACTTCAACTTTCAACTTTCAAACTCTTAGCTTTTAGCTTTCAAACTCTTGGTTTTTCACTTTCAACTTCTCACTGATAACTTCTCTACTTTACTTTTAAAGATAAGCAAAAGTACTTTAAACACATTGATAAAGCACATAAATAGTTAAGCAAACGCAAGGAAAACTCACAACCTCACCACGTTCCTAACTGATACTTAGTGTTTCTCTTAACTCTGATTCTCATACTTAATCACTAAATTAGAGTCTTTCTCATCTCAAATTCACAACTTAGCTCTTTCCTTATTCTTATCCATCCCAGGATTTCACATAGAGTTCTCCTCTTAACTTGTCCTTCTTAAGACTTCAACTTAGAAGTCTTTCCCTAACTTGTCCTTCCTAGGACTTTTACATAGAGTTTCTATACTCAATCTTAAGGGTCAAACTTGCTAAATCTCCCGCGGTTCGTATCGCTCTGATACCAACTTGTAACACCCCACTTTTCTTAAACTTATATACAGTTATAAAACCAAAATCAAGATAAACTAAGCAGCGAATAAAAAAACTTAAATAACAAACTAGTGGGAATGTCACCGCTACAACCACCTCTCCACGGTGATTGCACATGCTAAGGATAGAACTAAGTCATTAAGTCGAACTAACATTAAAATCACTTAATTAAAATCACTAGGGGGAAAGAAACACCCCGGTGTCTATCACCAAACATAATTAACAAAAGTCTACAATCCATCATCATAACATCATAAAAGTAAACAGAGTTTAGATTACTAGATCTACTAAACTAGTCCAACTCGATCAACACTCAAACATTGGGCCCACCTGAAAGGGGTTTTGCAAATAGACAAGTAGAAAGCACATGTTAGCACGAAGTTAAGTATAACTCCACTCAACCCTGTAAAATACTATAGTATATACTTTGGAAAAACATTTGATTCACATTCTCAATTTAAGCAATCTCAATAACTTAGACAAAACCTTATTATAAACCACAAAGCTTTCTATATGCTCACAGCCTAAAATATCAATAGGCATACTTCAGCGATATGAAATCTAACAACATGCTCATACTAATACATACTTAACATAACAAATCTCAATCCTGTATAATCTTTCAATAACAATCTCATGCCAACACATAACTTAACAAGCAATTTCATGCTATCAAACAATAAGAAATTATTCTCATGCTTTCAAGTTCTCATCATGTAAACTAGATATACTTCAATATGCAACTAAGGCAATCATACTCAATACACAATCTCGGGTAATCATTCTCAATATGCAATCTATTGCAAACATTCTCATTATGCAATCTCGTGCAATACTATATTCAAACGCAATCTCATGTAAACATTCCCATTATGCAATCTCATGCAATACTATACTCAAATGCAATCTCGTGCAAACATTCTCATTATGCAATCTCGTGCAATACTATACTCAAATGCAATATCGTGTAAACATTCTCATTATGCAATCTCGTGCAATACTATACTCAAACGCAATCTCGTGCAAACATTCTCTGTAACACCCCCGATTTCCAGACCAAATTAAACTTAAATATGCAGATAATCTAACCACAATATAAGTAAAACACAGCGAAAGTCTAACTATTTAAAACTGGAAAACGAAGAGTGTTATGCCACGTCCACACTAAGGTGAACGCACAGGCGAGAACAATGTCAATATCATCAGTCTAACAAGGGACAAGGTCACATCAACAACAATCTAATGTTCATCATAAAAGGCACACATGCCCAAAACAAAACTAACGAAGTCTGAGGGAACTACACTATCCATCACTAGATCGCGCTCGGCACTACTGGGGACCTGAAAAGCACATAAATAAATGGGACGACGCCTGGTCAGCGAATAATGCTGGTAACCCACCAATACATGTTCAGTATCATACATAGATAGTATATACAAAATCATTTTCGAAATGGAATACTGTATATATAAGTTCAAAGCCAAGGATAGAAGTCAATCACAAGACTCTATACCACTCTCAATACGAATAAGGGAAAACACATCCTAAACACATTAAGACATGACAACAACAGCACAAGTACAACTAAAGGTGTATTCTACCATCACCCAGTAGAATACCACCCGACATGCTCAACAGGTAAGAATAGAGAAACTCTCTTCAGCAACACATGCCTTCGTGACATTACACATCACGAATCAAGAATCCTTCCTTATGCCCGGTTCCAACCTTATGGCTACCCCCAACCTTATAGCTAGTTCCAATCATTACTGTAACACCCCGTGTTATGACCTCTAACCCAAACTAATTATTTAATTACTTACCCTAAAAAGAGAATTAAAATCCATTAATTAACTAAAAAGGGTCCACCATATTCCACGGACCCTTATCCCTAAAACCAACCCCTTAGTCCTGTAAGGAATAGAATTAGCAAGCCCATACAATTTAGACCCTAATTGGGACTCTTAGATATATAAATAGGGGCATAGGAGGCACCAAGAATCCACACCACAATAACTTTCACCACACAAGAATTCCCATAAGAGAAATAAAGAAAGAAGAGATCTTAAAGAAAAACCCTTCATAGCCAAGGAATTTAATTAAGGCTAAGAGGTAACCCATGTCTCAACAAAACCTATTTTCTTTGCTATGATCTTCTTCTTTGGCTCTTTCTATATGCTTGTGTCTTGATGAAATCTTCTATGATAATTATTGCATGATCTTGATGATTGATGAGATGAATTTATGTGTGATCTTGATGATCTTGATGATGATAAGAGGAACTTGATGATTGTGTGATATTCTTGATAAATCTTGATGTTTCTTGATATTAAAGATGAACTATGATTTTGATGATTTAAATATGATTAGAGCCCTAGGTTGAATCGTGAATTTCGTATTGGGATATTCTTGGTATACTTGGGTGGGAATTCACATGTTCGGGTGTTGATTATATTTAGAAGTCATGATAGGGTCTGTTCTATGTGATTCTTGCTTTTGATCTGTTCATTGTCTATGTGGAGTTGTCATTTGCGTTTAAAAGTGTCTAAGAATGGTTTCGGGTTCCACGGAGGATCCCGGGACTTATATTTTGGAAAAGGAGTCAGTGGGGGGTAGGTAGGGGTAGGGGGACCAGCAACCTACTCACTGCCCGATTTAACGCCGCCGCCAGCGGGCAGCCGGCGGGCACCCGCTGCCCGGAGGAACTTCGTTTGATGTTCCCTAATCCCCCGTGATGTCCCAACAGACTCGGTTTGTCATGCATGAATCTAGTTTAATGTTTCGGGTACCGTTCGCAGGATAAAAGAGTCTCGTGTATTGCATGCTAGTTGAATCGGTAACCCGTTGGCCTAGGAGGAAGATGTATGAACCCCTTAGGACTATTCTTAGTATGTGGATAATCACGCATAAGTTTAATTTATACGTTTTCCCCTTTCCCAATGTGTTAATGTGAGTTGCATGTGTTTACTATGTGTTATGTGTGCATGATACCCCAATTTGGTTGCGATCAAATTGGTTATACATGAGCTGCGGTTCATTATCTTAGCTGCGGTCAAACTGGTTACTCATGAGCTGCGGTTCATTCTCCTGGCTCCGGTCAGTGACTCACTTCTAGGGCTGCGGTCCACATGGGCCTCGTGTGCTGTGGTCTACCGACTGGACGCGTTAGGCGGTGTGTATGGCCACTAGCCCGAGGAAGGCCATAGTGCACCAAATGAGTTGTCAGGCGGTGTGTAGGGCTATGGTCGGCTGCGATCCACTGAGTGTATGTGCCAGCGGTGTGTAGGGTCGTAGTCCCCAAAGATCCTAGCCCACCGAATGAGTCCCTCAGGCGGTGTGTAGGGCTATGATCAGCTACGACCCACCGACTGAGCTAGTCAAGCGGCGTGTAGGGTCGCAGTCCCCAAAAGAAGATCACAGTCCACCGACTAAACGCGTCGGCGGTGTGTAGGGTTGTGATCCATCGTTGAAACTATCGATGGTCTATACAATTGGCTGCTGTTAGGAATAAATTGTAATAGATTTTGATATGCCATATTGTAAATCATAGAACCCCAATTTTATTTTTGGTTAGACTAGTTGAGTCATAGACCAAGAAAGGGAAAAATATATTCATTAGTTGAGGAAATGGATGAAGAAGATATAAAGCCTAAAATCAAGAATTTGCCTAGAGAAAATGGCAAACAAAAGAGGAAGATGTATGCGTATGAAGAAGTTATGAAGACTATCATCCTAAGAAGAAATCTCTCAAGAAGTTCAAGAAGAAATCCCTCAAGAAATCCCGAAGAAGAAAGAACGTGACTTGAAGTTTGCATGAAGCTATCTTGAAGATCAAACATCTATAGAAAGAAAGAAGTACAACAAGTGAAACAAGATAATAACTAATAGGTTGTATGGACGAGTTGGTAGAAGCTTGAAATATTATACGAAAGGTCACAGGTTTGAATCTCACATCTCACAAATTTTAAAGAAGCCAAGAGATGAAGTATGTGCGATGGTTTGGCCGAAGGGAAGCAATTTGCTAAGTCAATTGGGATGAGATTTCCATGTTGACTATGGCATGAGATTTCCAAAGTAAAGGGATGAAGTTTTTAAAGATAAAAATTGGGATGCAATTCCAATTGAAGGGATGAAGTATCTCAAAATTGTGACTATGGGATGAGATTCCAAAGTAAAGGGATGAAGTTTCTTAAAGATAAAATTGGGATGCAATTCCAATTGAAGGGATGAAGTATCTCAAAATTGTAACTATGGGATGAGATTTCCAAAGTAAAGGGATGAAGTTTCTTAAAGATAAAATTGGGATGCAATTCCAATTGAAGGGATGAAGTATCTCAAAATTGAAATAGAAGGGATGAAGTTCACGTATCTCACCCTTGGGGCAGAAGTTTCAATTTGATGGGATGAGATTTGCAAAGGGCTTCAATCCAAGGGATGAAGTTACAAGTCCAAATCAAGTAAGGGATGAGATTTCACTTCCAAATATAGTAAGGGGTCAATTTAGAAGATGAAGTTTGGAAGCAGTAGACAGACCCAGACGTGAAGTACAGATGAAAATACAAGAAGAAGTTGCAGAAGCAAAAATACTATTCTAAACTAGTAAGGGATTAAATTGGAGATTATATTTTTGAAGATAGAAATCCCAAGAGGCGTGATCTACACTAGATGAAGATTTTTGGGACGCCATTTTTGCTAAAACCTCAAGCTCAACTTGCATCGAATCTCTGACATATTTGCAACGTTATCTTATCCTCTGAAAAGGCTATACAGCTAGATGAAATTCAAAAATGAGAACGTTTCTTTCCAACGGACGGATTCTCATTACCAGCTATAAAAAGATGAAGATTGAAGCAGTGGAAGGCAGAAGCAAGAACGCAATAGAGCAAGAACAAAGCTAAACAAAGCATACAAAATTCAAAGAAAGCTTTCCATCTCAAGAGCTTAAATTGATATATTCTTTGTGAGATAAACACTCAAAGTGATACAGAGCTTACAAAAGAAATATCCAAGAGTGTTAAAATCTTCATCAACTACAAGAGACTAAGAGCATCATCGAAGATCATCTACAGAGTTTCAAAGTTGGAAGCAAGGCAAAACTTATTTTGGAGCAAAACAAGGAAAAGGAGGAAAGTAACACGGAGTTGTGAAATCCTGGATTGTCACACGGAGTTGTGAGATCTGAAGCAGCAGTGTCGGAGGCCATTGGATGTGATTAGTGTGGGCTTTGTGATCAAAGCACTAGATCACGGAAGAACCGTTTCTACCGGAGCGTAGAAGATGGGGGGGGGGGGGGAAAGTAACGCGGAGTCGTGAAATCCTGGGAAAGTAACGCGGCGACGTGAAACCCGAAGCAGCAGTGTTGGTGGCACTAGGCGTGATTAGTGTGGGCTTGGTGATCAAAGCACTAGATCACGGAATTCATTATATCTTGGAACCAAGAAGTGGTGGATATAGTGAATTGCTCTTGGACGATAAGAGCAAGTGGAGTAGGAGGATTACACCACCTCCGAACCACTATAAATTGCCTTGTGTTCTTTACTGCTTTCTTTGCTTACTGCTCTTGTGTGACACCCCGAAATCCAAATTCAATTAAGGGATTAATTAAGTAATTAATCCTATTTTTAATTTGTAATTTAATTCCTTAAATTCCTGAAATTCAATAGTCGGGGACTAGTAATTGACTAGTCAACCCCAAAGTCAAAGTTGTACCTTGAGCTTTGTAAGGAGTTCCCTTGTTTCCTTACACCCCTTCATGTTAGTAAGGGTATTCTTGACCTTTCACCTTGTCTTAGTATTGTAACCTAATCTAGTAAGAACATCCCCATTTCTCTCCTTACACTTTCCAAAATTCTAGCTCCACCTTCTCTCTAAAAAGGTAGATAGCTTTTCCTCCAAGCCAAGTTGAAGCTTTGCCAAGACTTCAAGAGTTGTCTCCAAGATTCTACCTTTCATACATTTGGGCATCTAGGAGGGTAAGATCCATGTTTATCTTATGTTTTTAGTGTTTTCTTAGGTGTCTTTTCTTAAAGATAGAATCTTTATGATCTTTTGGTGTGTTCTTGAAGTGGGTTTGGAAGGTGAGCTTTGTTAGGAGCTTGGTGAGGTGTTAAGAGAAGGTTTTTGTTTACAAGAGGTAACCGTGGGTAGGGGTCTACCCGTGGGTCCACCCGCGGGGTACACAGTGGTGTATGATGGGGATTTGTTCCCCGTGATTCTTTTGACTCGGTTTTTGGTCTTTTGACTTCCCGATGTTCTTTTGCGGAATAATTTGAGTGTCTCCTTGATATTTCGCATGTCTAGAACTATATGGTAGGAATCCATGTAGGTCTTTGGTGTCTTGAATCGTGCTAAGTGTTCAACATTGTGTTTCGTTGAACCGTGATTAGTCTCGTGTGTTCTTCAGAACTACGTTTGGTTTACCCGTTTGATAAGCATGCTAGTTCGGTGTTTAAAGGCTAGCATGTGTGTTGTTTGTACCTTCTTATTGGTTGATGATAACTTGTGTTATTCATCGTTGTTGTTGTTGGACTGTGATCCATTACTTGATTGAGTATGGTTTCATATCTTCGTTGTGATCCGTTGATTGATTCCTATTGAGGTGTGATGTGTGTGTGGCATTACCTGGATTGCACGATTAGTGGTATGGGACACTAGTCACCAAGGTATTGCAGTGGACCTCGTGGTTGCCATGACGTGATTATGGAGATGTGGCCTTTGTGTAAGGTTCACGTGTTTATGGGAGAGGCATGCGTTGCCGAGGCATGTGTTGCCGAGGCATGTGTTTCCATGTGTGTGATCGGTACCCTCGTGTACTACGAAATCGGTGGTTCTGTTGGAGGGACTGTTGGAGAGGGAACGACGGTTCCCGGAGGAATAAGGTTGGATTTGGTGTACAGGGGTCCTGGAGGTAAAGGTTGGAACTAGACATAAGGTTGGGGGTAGCCATAAGGTTGGAACCGGGCATAAGGAAGGCATATCAACTCGTGATGTGTGATGTCACGAGGGCTTGTGTAGCCGTTGTTGTGAGTTCTCTTCTTGTGACGTGTGTAGTCACAAAGGCATGTGTTGCCTTGGCATGTGTTGCCGTTTGTTGTGTCTTTATTCCTTTGAGTTATGCATGTCGGGTATTAATCTATTGTGTGATGATAGATTATGCCTTGAGACTTCTTGTGAGTCGTTGTTGTTCTTTACAGCCTTGGGATATGTTCCCGTGTTCTTGTTGAGAGTGTTTGAGTCTTGTGTTGACTATTACTGTTTGTTTTGGACTTATATATATGTATTCCGTTTCAAAAATGGCTTTACAAACTTATATCTTATCTATGTATGATATTTCACAAGTATTGGTGGGTTACCAGCATTATTCGCTGACTGGGCGTCGTCCCATGTTTTATGTGCTTCTTTTAGGTGATGCTTAGGCGAGTGCGCGGTATAGTGCCTACTAGTATAGCTCCCCTCTGATGTTTTTATGGCCCGTGAGCCAATCTAGACTTAGTACTTTGTTTTGTTGGTTGTAGACTTTAAACAATGCAGATTTAGCCCGTGCGTTCACCCTTGGGTGAGCGTGGCATGGCACCCCGTTTCCTTTGTTTTATATATTTCCTCTTTCAGTCTTCCGCTGTGTTTGGTATTTTGGTTTAAGATATATGCATGTTTTAAGGCTTTAAATAACATGGTTTTAGGGGGTGTTACATCTTGCTTGCTTCTCACGAGAATAATCTTGACACAATCCACACACACACCGTATTGTTTATTATTTCCGATGTGCACCGGACTCTAACAATCTAGTTAAGAGTCTTGGTTTCTCTGTTGCCTTAGCAATTCTTGTACTGTGCTAAAAAGTTTGAAAGTCTATTCCCCCCCCCCCCCCTCTAGACTTTCACCTTACCTCTTTTGGGACCAACAACTGCGGTCAATTCCTTCATGCTGCGGTATGAGGTAGGGTGCTGTAGGGCCGTGTTAGCGCTATATGCACTAACCCTCATGTTTGGGGCATGCGATTGGTCCCGTGGCGCCACCAAAGTGTGCTTGTGTGACAAGGATATTGATTGAATGATGATGTGAATGATTTGAAAGTGAACTGTGACCTTAGATACGTGTTTTTATGATGTTGTCGCTATATAATTGATTATCACTGTTGAATGTGTTTATCCCTATCTGTCGAGTCTAATCCTGGTTTTAAAAGATAGAGTCTCCTAAGTATATATATTCCTGCTTCAAAATGGTTTTACTATATATATATATATATATATATATATATATATATATATATATATATATATATATATATATATATATATATATATATATATTGTGACACCCCAAAAATCCACACTCTAATCCATGAATTAATTGAGTAATTAATTCTATTTCTCTTGAGGAATTGATTCCTAAAATCCTGATTTTTAATACTCAAGGACTAGTATTTGACTAGTCAATCTTTAAGTTGTGTTGTACCTTGTGCTTTGAGAGGAGTTCCCTTGTTCCTTACACTTTCTAAGAGTTAGTAAGGGTATCCTTGTCTTTTCACCAAGAGCTAGTGTTGTAATCTAAACCTAGAAGACTTCTTCATTTCATTCCTTACAATTCCTAGAAAAATATCTCTACCTTCTCTCTAGAAAAGAAGAGTAGCTTGTTCTTCAAGCCAAGTGAGACCTTTGTCAAGATTCCAAGTTTTGCTTCCAAGATTCAATCTTTCACCTATTTGGGCATCTAGAAGGGTAAGATCTAAGCTTGTCTAGTCTTTTTGGTTCCATCTTAGTTGTCTTTTTCTTAAAGGTAGGATCTTCATGATCTTTTGGTTTGATCTTGAAGTGGGTTTGGCTAGTGAGCTTAGTGAAGAGCTTGTTGTGGTGTAAGAGAAGTCTTTTGGTCTTCAAGAGGTAATCCATGCTCTACAAAACCTATTTTTCTTACCTATATATGATTTCTTGGACTCTACTTGTGCTTTGCTTTGAATGTGAGTGTTTATGCATTTATCTTGTGATATTGCATATCTAGAGCTTGTGTTTAGGGTTCCTTTGTGCCATTGCTTGGCATGTTCCTTGGTTCAAGTCATTTTGTTGTGTTTGGTGAGATTTGGTGTGTTTTGGACTTGAATTTGTGTTTGGAGGAGGAAATCCCCGAAGGGATTTGTGGTAATATCGGGACGTTCCCGCGGGCGGAACGGCGGGCGGGGCACCACCCGCCGGTCTACCCGCGGGTACAGCCTCGTGGGATATTGTTCCCGCGGGCGGGACCACGGGTGGGGCACTACCCGTGGGTCCACCCGCGGGTACATAGTTGTGGCGATGTCGGGATTTGTTCCCCGTGATTCGGTTATTGTGGTGTTGATCTTTTGACTTCCCGTTGTTCTTTTGTAGAACTATTTGAGTGTCTTCTTGATGTTTCGTAGGTCTAGAGCTTTATGGTAGGTATCCATGTAGGATCTTTGGTGTCTTGATTCGTGCTAAGTGTTCAACATTGTGTTTCGTTGAACCAAGAGGTGTCTTGTGTGTTCCTCGGAACTATATTGAGTTTCCCCGTTGATAAGCAAGCTAGTTTGTTGTCTTAATGCTAGCGTGTGTGTTGTTCATACCTTCCGTTTGGTTGATGATAACTTGCGTTATTCATCGTTGTTCTCGTTGGGTGGAGACCCGTTCCTTGATTGAGTAAGTTTCATACCTTCGTTGTGATCCGTTGTTTGATTCGTGTGAGTGGCTCTACCTGGATTGCACGATTAGTGGTTTTAGATTGTTTTAGACTGATGTTTTGGGTTAGTGTGATACACTTGCAGATTGTCGCCTTAGCGTTACCTAGTGTGGTAAACGTGGCATAACACCCCTGTTTGGATTTCTTTTATCCAGTTTCCGTTTATCTTCCGCTGTGCTAGTTTGGTTGTTAATCTGCATGTGTTAAGACTTGTTTTTAGGTCTTGTTGTTTTGGGGGTGTTACATATATATATATATATATATATATATATATATATATATATATATATATATATATATATATATATATATACTTACCTATATTGTATTTTAACGCGTTAGAGTGGGTTACCAGCGTTATTCGCTGAACAGATATATTTGGCTTTCAGGCATAGATGAGTAGACTCCGGAGCGCGCTAGAGATCCGAAGCGTAGATAGTTAGTTTTACTTTCGGCCTGTGTGCCATGATGATGTATTGACATTGCTTTGAGGATATTTAGTTAGTATAGCCTATGCATCTGAGTTCTCCAGCTTAGAATGTGGCATAGCACCCCGCACACTTGTGTTTAGTAATGCTCTATTTTGGGATTTAATGAGAAATTATCTTTATTATATATGTTTTAAATGTTTCGAAAATATGGGGTGTTACAGATGGTATCAGAGCCTAAGTTTGACCCTAGGACGAGACTTTTTAGACCAGACTTTAGGACATTAGGCTTGGATTCTAAGTATTTAGGAACATAGGATACATAAATCATAGGACGCGCGGTGAGATTGTGAGTATACCCGTCATCACATAACCCTCCCTCACTCTACCCTTCGTTTAATTTAAAGAACTTCCCCCCTCCGCTTATCGCATCAAGGTAAGGGTGCAACAGTCTAACTCGATATTACTATAAACATTGGCTCAGTAAATCAGCAGCATGGCACCAAACAGAAGACAATCAAGAACTCTGGAACCCGCCACACACGATCCCCTGTCTCAAACTCTACAGCAACTAACCCAAGTCCCCCAAGCACTGAGCGACGTAGCTCTCCGCAACAACAGACCACCCCCACCACCACCAAACACAAACCCCGAAATCGCTCGACAAGTTTCGAATCATCGACCACCCTCTTTCTGAGGAGAAGAAGATCCCGCAATCCTCGAGGAATGGATTCGGACCTTCGACAAGATCCTGGGATCGGTAGAGTGCCCAGAAGAACGTTGTGTGGAGATAGCCTCGTTCTACTTCGGACACGAGGCGGATCTTTGGTGGGTCCACGAAGGGCCCACTTACACACAGGAACCAGGGTTCAACTGGGAAAACCTAAAAAAACAACTGCGAGAACGATTCTACCTAGCACACATAAAAGCATCCATACACGAAGAGTTCTTCCACCTGAAACAAGGAACGACTACCGTCATGGAATACCATAAATGGATCCTCGAACTGGCACGCTTCGCACCAGAATTGGTCCCCACAGAGGCAACCAAGATAGAAAGGTTTATATTAGACCTCAACTTCGAAGCCCAAAAGGCACTAGTAGTAAGCGGACCCCGGACCCTCAACGAGGCTTACTCCAGTGTCGCCACCCTCTATCGAATCCAACTACTACAACGAGGGGTTCAGGAACAGATTCGAAAAGGGAACACAGGAGGTGGAACACCACCTATGAAAAGAACGAGAAACGACGCTAACACAAGGCCAAGCAATCCAGCTGGCCAGAGGCCACCCCTAGGAAACAACGAAGCTAATACAAGGAGTTTCCCTTGCCAAAGATGCAACAAAGAACATAGAGGCAAAGACTGCATGGGAAACCCCTGGCAATGCTTCAACTGCGGAGGAAAAGGACACAAGTCCTTCCAGTGCACTCGACCCTCGAACTCGCGCCCTACAGTCATGGGCCAACGCGGAGGCACAAACAATCAACAGGAATTACGGTGCTCCTGGAAAGGTGTTCGTCATGAGCCGCACACAAGCCGAACTCGAAAACGAGGGCAACCTCGATGAAGAAAACATGGCCCCAGGAGACGAAGATCCCGCAAACCAACCAGAAGAAAACCAAGGAGACGAGTTCTGTTTAGGATAACTAGTGTGACACCCCAAAAATCCACATTCAACCCATGGATTAATTGAGTAGTTAATCCTATTTTATTTGAGGAACTAATTCCTAAAATCCTGATTTTTAATACTCAAGGACTAGAATTTGACTAGTCAACCTTAAAGTGGTGCTTGTATCTTGAGCTTTGAGGGGAGTTCCCTTGTTCCTTACACTTTCTAAGGGTTAGTAAGGGTACTCTTTTCTTTTCACCATGAGTTAGTATTGTAACCTAACCTAGAAGACTTCTTCATTTCATTCCCTACAATTCTTAGAAATTTGTTCTACCTTCTCTCTAGAAAAGAAGTGTAGCTTATTCTCCAAGCCAAGTTGAGACCCTTGTCAAGATTCCAAGATTTGCTTCCAATATTCAACCTTTCACCTATTTGGGCATCTAGGAGGGTAAGATCTAAGTTTATCTTGTCTTTTTGGTTCCATCTTAGTTGTCTTTTTCTTAAAAGTTGGATCTTTATGATCTTTTAGTTTGATCTTGAAGTGGGTTTGGAAAGTAAGCCTTGTGGAGAGCTTGTTGTGGTGTAAAGTGATGTCTTTTGGTCTACAAGAGGTAACCCATGCTCTACAAAACCTATTTTGCTTACCTATATGTGATTTCTTGGATTCTACTTGTCCTTTGCTATTAAATGTGAGGGTTTATACATTTGTCTTGTGATATTGCATATCTAGAGCTTGTGTTTAGGGTTCCTTTGTGCCATTGCTTGGCATTTTCCATGATTCAAGTCATTTTTGTTGTATTTGGTGAGATTTGGCATGTTTTGGACTTGAATTTGTGTTTGGAGAAGAAAATCCCCGAAGGGATTTGTTTTGGAACAGGAATGTTCCCGCGGGCGGAACGGCGGGCGGGGCACCACCCGCCGGCCTACCCGTGGGCACAAGGCCCTGTGGGAATGTGTTCCCGCGGGCGGAACCACGGGTGGGGAACTACCCGTGGGTCCACCCGCGGGTACAAGAGTGGAGTTGGATCGGGATTTGTTCCCCGTGATTTGTTTGACTCGGTATTTGGTCTTTTGACTTCCCGATGTTCTTTTGTGGAACTATTTGAGTGTCTTCTTGATGTTTCGTATGTCTAGAACTATATGGTAGGTATCCATGTAGGACTTTGGTGTCTTGAATCGTGCTAAGTGTTCAACATTGTGTTTCGTTGGACCGAGAGGTGTCTTGTGTGTTCCTCGGAACTATCTTGATTTTCCCCATTGATAAGCATGCTAGTTTGTTGTCTTGATGCTAGCGTGTGTGTGGTTTGTACCATCCGTTTGATTGATGATAACTTGTGTTATTCATCGTTGATGTTGTTGGGCTGTGACCCGTTCCTTGATTGAGTATGCTTCATACCTTCGTTGTGATCTGTTGTTTGGCTCTTGTTGAGTTGTGGTGTGTGTGTGGCTTTACCTGGATTGCACGATTAGTGGTATGGGACACTAGTCACCAAGGTATTGCAGCGGTCCTCGTGGTGGCCGTGACGTGATTATGGAGTTGTGGCCTGAGTGATGGGTCCACGTTTTTGGGGGATAACATGTGTTATCCGGGCATGTGTTGCCGTGAATTGGTGGTCTCGTTGGTGGTTGTTGGTGGGGGACGACGGTCCCGGGGGAATAAGGTTGGACTAAGAAGTACAGGGGTCCTGGAGGTAATGGTTGGAAAGAAGATACAAGGTTGGGGGTAGCCATAAGGTTGGAACCGGGCATAAGGAAGGCATACCTACTCGTGATGGGTGATGTTGCGAGGGCTTGTAAAGCCGGCGTTGTGTGTTCTTCTCTCGTGATGTGTGTAGTCACGGAGGCATGTGTTGCTTTGGCATGTGTTGCCATTGGGTGAGTCTTTATCTTTCGCGTTGTGGCTAACTTTTGTGGTTTGGGATGTGTTCCCGTGTTATCCTTGTGAGTGATGAGTCTTGTGTTGACTGTTGATCTTGGTTTTGACTTATATATATGTATTCCGTTTCGAAAATGGTTTTTATGACTTATATCTCTCTACATATGATACTTAAGGGTATTGGTAGGTTACCAGCATTATTCGCTGACCGGGCGTCGTCCCAATGTTTATCTTTGTATCTTTCAGGTGATGTTTAGACGAGCGCGATGTCTAGAGCCTGGTAGCTTAGCACCTTTATCCTTGCTTTTGTGGCTTGCGCGCCAATGTAGTTAGACTGATGTTTGGGGATAGATGTATACACTTGCAGATTGTTTGCCGTAGCGTTTACCGTGTTTGGTAGACGTGGCGTGACAACCCGTTGGATTTCTTTTATCCAGTTTCGTTTTATCTTCCGCTGTGCTAGTTTTGTTGTTTAATCTGCATGTGTTAAGGCTTTTATATAGGTCTTGTTTGGGGGGGTGTTACAGTTGGTATCAGAGCCTTGGTTTTGAACCTAGGAAGAGTTAAGCCTAGACTTTCTAAGTGGTTAAGTGTGTTTGAGACCTTTAAGCAACCTTAAGAATCTAAGTGTTAGGCTTAGGACTCTAGGTTCCGCGGTGAGGTTGTGAGTTCTCTTATCGTTTTCTGTTGAGTTGTATGTGCTTTGTTTTCCTTTTAGTTTTGATTCTCTTTAGTTAAGGCACCAGGTAAGGGTGCGGGCCCTGAGTTTCCTCCCGTGATCGTGCTGTTGCTGTAGAAGTCGAGGTTGACATCATCGAGTCGTCGTGCAAGGTCTTCGAAGCTGTGGTTTGCCCGGAGGATCGCCAAGTGAACAGTTTGCTACGTTCTAACCTCGGCAAGAAGCGGACTTGTGGTGGATGCTTGAAAGGCCAGCCTGTAGACAAGATCCGGAGTTCATTTGAGAAGACCTGAAGGTTAAGTTACGTGAGCGGTCCTATCCTGCGCATGCCAAGAAGGCCTACCTTTGTGCAACCGACCCTACCGAGTTCAGCAAGTTCAGAAAGGAATCCGGGAGAACCGTAAGAGGAAACTTGAAGGAAGTGTTGCACCTATGGTTAAGAGTTTGATGGCTACCGGTGCCGAATCAACAAGAAGTTTTCGAAGAGATGGCTCTAAGAGAGGTAAGGCTCCCAAACCAAGCCGGAAGATCAAGGCTAAGGGAAGGCGCTCCGTTTGCAAGAAGTGAGGAAGTGACCACCCCGGTGTCGTCTGTCTTAGGAACCGATAGAGTGTTTTGCTTGTGGCAAGAAAGGTCATTGGTCCTTTGAGTGCAGGGATAAGAGGAAGACTTCAGCGGACTCATCAACAACCTTGGCAAGGCAAGATCATCAGTTGTGAGACAGATGCAAGTGGGAACCGTGGGAGTAAGTTTTGTACCCCTTCTGTTGCACCTTCCTTCGTCTTTGTGCCTTCCATGCGTGTTAGCTTCGGACGTTAGCCTGTTTGAGTGTTACCCTTTATCCCCACTAATCTTTCCTTTCTCTGGTCAAACCCTATCACCCTTTTTGCGAAGTGATCCTTTTCTCCCGAACCTTGTTCTTGTTTTCTTTCCGAATCATCTTGTGCAAGACGGCGGTGACATCTGCTGTTTAAAGGAATCTGGCAAGGTCTAAGAGTTAAGCCGCGTCCGAGTCGAAGAAGTAGCCTGAGGTCGAAAATCCTTAACCCTCCTTAAGCCGTCTTTCTATCCTCTTCTTGTAAAACCAATTGTCTCTTTCCGATAAATCTTTCCTATCTCTTCGAGCGTCATTCTCGTTTCCTCCTTAATTTGATTCAATACAAGATGACAACCTCGTTTTCCTAAGTTGTAATCTTGAAAATCTTGATTTCCTTCTTAACCTACGTTATTCTTGAACCTAAATCTTGTACCCTTCATTAGGAAATCTTCCCAATTCTTTCAAACCTCGTTCTTGTTTCTTTCTTGATTTGACTCTATTCAGGGCTACGACTTCATCTTTCCTAAGTTGTTACTTTGAAAATCTTGATCCCCTTCCTAATTATTGCTATCCTTGAGCTCAACCGGATACTCTCCGTGGGGAAATTCTTTCAATCCCTAAAACCCCGTTTTGATTCTTTACTCCTTGAGTTGTAGCCTTGTTTACAATTCTCTCCTTCTTAATCAACATGGTCCTCGAGTTGTTGAACCTAAACTCTTACCTTGATCGTCCCTTGAATCGAACCTCGTTATTGCTTTCCCCGCTTCTAACGATTCTGTGCAAGGTGGCAACCTTATTTCCTAATTTTCAACTTTGATGACTTTGATCCTACTCCTAAGTAACGTGGTCCTTGAGTTTCCGAACCTTAAAACCTTTCACTCTAATCTTTACCGTTGAACCGCATCTCTTCTTGTGAGTCTTCTTTCCCTTGAGATACCTTTCTCCTTTGTTATCGTTCCTGTTTAAACCTTTCATCCGAGCTGAAGCTTTGAAGTTTTCAAGTATTTCCTTGCCGCGAGTTGTGGGTTGTGTGCTAATGCAAGTGTTAAGTCGGTAGCCTGCATCAAGTTAGCCCAAGAACCGGAGGGAAGGACATCTTGCTCGTGTTTTGGATCTTGCAGTTGTGGCCTTGTCAGAAGTGACAGATCAAGTTCAAGCAGATGCCGAGCTCAAGTTAAGTAGTGGGAGTTCCTTGTTTCCTTGGGTTGAAGAAGCCAGTAGAGATCAGTTGAAGATGCAACCCTGGTTATGTGACCCCGAGTGATCTAGTTTAGAGTTCTTGTGGTGTCAGTTTCTGTTTGTGGCTTGTTCCTTAGCTGAGCCGTCTCGTTTTGAGTAGATCGTTGGCTAGTTTTGAGCAGGAGTTAGGCTCGGTGTGAAGTTAGCTTTCCTTTCTGGTAAATCTTTATCTATCACCTTGTCTTTCTTTCTTGTCTTACCTTTGTGAACCCTCAACCTATCTCTAAGTCTTGTCTCTCGTTTTGTTGACCGATAGTTTTGGTGTTGAACTTCGTTGTGACCAAGCCTATCAATCTTACTACCTTACTTTGAACCCTTGATTTCTCTAACTTTGGTTCGTGGCGATCACCTTTGTTGCTTAAAAGTTAAAACCTCGCTTGCAACCCATCTCTTAAGCTTTGTCATTCGCTTCGCAAGCCGACCGTTTTGTTGTGGTAACTTGTTCTTCCCTCGTTTGCTGTTACCGCTCTATTGTTGTCTCTTTTCGGTTGTGCTTAGTCGTCCTCTCTTGGTTGCCGTGGTTGTTAGCTTGTAGTTTGAGTAGTTGGTTTAGTTGTTTCGCTTTTATGAAGACGCCGTCCGTCGCTGTTAACCAGAGGTTGGACAAGCTTGAGGTCAGTTATAGCTGAGGAAGAGCCGACGAAGAGTCTGATGAAGATACCGAGGAGTCGGAGAGCGAGTCCCTCTTGTGTGAAGCTATGGTTACCTTGTTCTCTTTTTCTTAGTAGTTGTTTCTCCCTAGCCGTTGTTGCCATTGTTGGTTGCTTGTTGTTGCTTTCGTGCTTGTTTTGCTTGTTACCTTGTGGCTTAGTTAGCTTAGTAGTAGTAGTGGGTATTTTTGTGTGGGTTGTCTTGTTCTTAGTGTTTGGCTAGAAGTTGATGTTGGTGTTAAGACTAGAGTTCGTGATGCTCAATCTATCCGTTTGTTAACCTCTTGCCAATCCTTGAATTTGAAATGCCTTCTTCTTTGCTTTAGAATCCTTGTGAGTTCTTTTGGAGTCTTTGACCAAAAGAGTTGTTCTTGAACTTCTTGTCACAATGTCATTTCCTTTCACCGTTTGCTTTTAATTCGTCGTACCCAAGCTTCGGGGACAAAGCTTCTTTGAAGGGGGAGAGGATGTGACACCCCAAAATCCACATTCAATCCATAGATTAATTGAGTAGTTAATCCTATTTTATTTGAGGAACTAATTCCTAAAATCCTGATTTTTAATACTCAAGGACTAGAATTTAACTAGTCAACCTTAAAGTGGTGCTTGTACCTTGAGCTTTGAGGGGAGTTCCCTTGTTCCTTACACTTTCTAAGGGTTAGTAAGAGTACTCTTGTCTTTTCACCAAGAGTTAGTATTGTAACCTAACCTAGAAGACTTCTTCATTTCATTCCCTACAAATCTTAGAAATTAGTTCTACCTTCTCTCTAGAAAAGAAGTGTAGCTTATTCTCCAAGCCAAGTTGAGACCCCTGTCAAGATTCCAAGATTTGCTTCCAAGATTCAACCTTTCACCTATTTGGGCATCTAGGAGGGTAAGATCTAAGTTTATCTTGTCTTTTTGGTTCCATCTTAGTTGTCTTTTTCTTAAAAGTAGGATCTTTTGGTTTGATCTTGAAGCGGGTTTGGAAAGTAAGCCTTGTGGAGAGCTTGTTGTGGTGTAAAGTGAAGTCTTTTGGTCTACAAGAGGTAACCCATGCTCTACAAAACCTATTTTGCTTACCTATATGTGATTCCTTGGATTCTACTTGTGTTTTGCTATGAAATGTGAGGGTTTATGCATTTGTCTTGTGATATTGCATATCTAGAGCTTGTGTTTAGGGTTCCTTTGTGCCATTGCTTGGCATTTTCAATGATTCAAGTCATTTTGTTGTATTTGGTGAGATTTGGCATGTTTTGGACTTGAATATGTGTTTGGAGAAGAAAATCCCCGAAGGGATTTGTTTTGGAACAGGAATGTTCCCGCGGGCGGAACGGCAGGCAGGGCACCACCTGCCAGCCTACCCGCGGGTATAAGGCCCTGTGGGAATGTGTTCCCGCGGGCGGAACCACGGGTGGGGCACTACCCGTGGGTCCACCCGCGGGTACATGGTTGGTGTTGTGATGGGATTTGTTCCCCGTGATCCGTTTGACTCGGTATTTGATCTATTGACTTCCCGTTGTTCTTTTGTGGAACTATTTGAGCGACTTCTTGAGGTTTCGTATGTCTAGAACTATATGGTAGGTATCCTTGTAGGACTTTGGTGTCTTGAATCGTGCTAAGTGTTCAACATTGTGTTTCGTTGGACCGAGAGGTGTTTTGTGTGTTCCTCGAAACTATCTTGAGTTTCTCCGTTGTTAAGAATGCTAGTTTATTGTCTTAATGCTAGCGTGTGTGTGGTTTGTACCTTCTGTTGGGTTGATGATAACTTGTCTTATTCATCGTTGATGTTGTCGGGCTGTGACCCGTTCCTTGATCGAGTATGTTTCATACCTTCGTTGTGATCCGTTATTTGACTCTTGTTGAGTTGTGGTGCGTGTGTGGCTTTACTTGGATTGCACGATTATTGGTATGGGACACTAGTCACCAAGGTATTGCAGCGGTCCTCGTGGTGGCCGTGGCGTGATTATGGAGCTGTGGCCTTTGTGTAAGGTTCACATTTTTGGGGGATAACATATGTTATCCGGACATGTGTTCCATGTGCGTGATCAGTACCTCGTGTACTATGAATCGGTGGTTTGTGTTGGAGGTCTGTTGGAGGGGGAATGACGATTCCCGGGGAAATAAGGTTGGTGTGTATGTACAAGGGTCCTGGAGGTAAAGGTTGGAACTAGATATAAGGTTGGGGGTAGCCATAAGGTTGGAACAGGGTATAAGGAAGGCATATCAACTCGTGGCGGGTGATGTCACGAGGGCTTGTGTAGCCGTGGTTGTGTAATCTTATCTTGTGACATGTGTAGTCACAAGGGCATGTGTTGCCTTTTGTCGTGTCTTTATCCTTGTGGTGTCGTTATCCGTTGTGGTCTTGGGATGTGTTCCCGTGGTTTTTATTGATGAGTGTTGAGTCTTGAGTTGGTGTTTACTCTCGGTTTTACACTTATATATATGTATTCCGTTTCGAAATGATTTTTGTATATATACCCTACCTATGTATTATACTTAACAGGTATTGGTGGGTTACCAGCATTATCGCTGACCGGGCGTCGTCCCAATGTTTATCTTTGTGTCTTTCAGGTGATGTCTAGACGAACGCGGTATTAGTGGCCGGTAGACCAGTACCTTTACCTTGTTTTGTGGTCTGTGTGCTGTTGTAGTGTTAGACTGTTACCTTTTGGGATAGATGTGTACACTTGCAGATTGATCGCCGTAGCGTTTACAGTGTTTGGTAGAAGTGGCATAACACCCCGTTTGGATTTCTTTTATCCAGTTTCGTTTTATCTTCTTCCCCGCTGTGCTAGTTTTGTGTATGATCTGCAGGTGTTAAGGCCTTTTATATAGGTCGTGTTTGGGGGGGGGGGGTGTTACAGTTGGTATCAGAGCCTAGGTTTTGAGCCTAGGAAGAGTTAAGTCTAGACTTTCTAAGTGGTTAAGTGTGTTTTGAGACCTCTAAGCGACCTTAAGAAGCTAAGTGTTAGTCTTAGGACGCTAGGTTGCGTGGTGAGCTGTGTGTTGTTTTCTGTTCCTTGTTTGTTGCTTCTCTTATCGTGTTGTTGTTGTAGAAGTGCGATGCCTCCTCGTCCTCGCGCACGCACCCCGGAGACCCCGACTAACGAGCAGCTTGCTCAGAACCTTCATCAGCTGACCCAGACCATGCAGACGCTCAGTGAAGCTCTGTTGAACAACAATCACGCTGTGCCGCCTCCTCCCCCTGCTGGGCACCGTGACGTAGGACGTTTAGTGTCGGGTCATCGGCCGCCAACCTTTGCCGGCGAGGAAGACCCTGTAGTCTTAGAAGAGTGGCTACGGGTGTTTGATAAGATCTTCACCGTGGTGGGTTGTCCTGAAGAAAGAAGAGTATAACTGGCAACGTTCTATTTTTGCCAAGAAGCGGACTTGTGGTGGGTTCACGAAGGCCCGGCTCTTCTCGAGGAACCAGAGTTCGACTGGACAGTGCTCAAGGACCAGATGCGTGAAAGGTTGTACCCTGCACATGTCTGCGCGGCCATGTACGAAGAGTTCCTTCACCTACAGCAAGGGTCCTTGTCTGTGGTTGGGTACCACAAGAGGTTCTTGGAGCTGGCACGTTTTGCGAGGATGCTTGTGCCTACAGAACTCGCTAAAGTCGAGAAATTCGTGGCTGGTCTGAATTATGAGGCGCGAAAAGCTTTGACTGTGAGTAGGCTAAGTACTCTTAAGGACGCTTACTGTGTGCCGCTGATCTATATCACGTGCAGCAGCTTCAGAGGGGTTCGTTTGAGCAAGCTAGGAAGAGATCTGAGGGCGGAAGTTCTTCTACCTTCAAGAAGTCAAGACCGAGCTTCCTGACCAAGTTTGTGCCGTCTTCTTCTCAAGGACCTATCAGGACGGAGCACGGGAATCAAGCTAAGGCATCCCTTTGTCAGCGTTGTGGGAAGATGCATGTGGGTCAGAGTTGCAACAGCTTTGCGTTCAGGTCTTTTCGTTGCGGAGATCGTGGTCACAGAGTCGCGGAGTGTCCCCAGCTAGTCGGCCAGAGAGCGTTACCGCCACCCCCGGGAGCCGGAGGAGCATCAGGAGCTGGTTCGGGCCGTGGAGCAGTTGGAGCAAGGCCACCTGGTAGAGTCTTCGTGATGGCGCGTTCACAGGCGGAGTCGGAGGGTTTGGTGGAAGAAGAGTTGGCAGGTAACCATTGTCTTCGAGTCTATCCTTGTTTGCCCGAGAGTGTTGTGTTCTTTGTTGCCTTGAGTGTTATCTTGTGTTTCGTAGTTGTCTTTTGCTTGGTAATCCTTGGCATGCTTTTCTTGCTAGTAATTCTTTGGAGCTTAGTGTAAACTCTCTTCTTGCTAAGTGACTTCCTTAGTGGCATCTTAGTCTTGTTGTGATATAGCCATCTATCTTTGGAATATCTTGTGCTTAGACCAATTCTACAATCCCTACACTTGGTTGTTCTTACAACAATTCATTGTGAACTTCCTAATTTTCCAAGTACTCTTTGAATTTGGAAATAGCAAAATTCTTGCCCAAAATTCCTTCTTGTGTATCTTAAAACTCAAGCCTAAAGTTTAATGATAGCATTTGAGTTTTGAACCCAAACCTATTTCTTTTCAACCCAACTTCTAAACCACTTAAGCTAATTGTCTTTCTTGGAACTTATCCAATTTTAATTCCATCTAAACCAAAAATATCCACTTTACCCAAAATCCCCAAATTTAATCATCTTTTTCCCCAATTTCTCCCAAATCCCTAAATCCCAAAATTTTCTCTCCTTTTTCTTTTCTTTTTTCTCTACCCGTGAACACCCTAAACCCCATCCCCAACCCGTAGCTCCACCACCACCAACCCGTCGCCGGACCACCGCCACACTGCCGTCGCTACAGCCGGAGCTACCGCCGCCATCGCCGCGTCGCCGAGAGCGCGAGAGAGAGAGAGCGCGAGAGAGAGAGAGAGAGAGAGAGAGAGAGAGAGAGAGAGAGAGGCCGCTTGTGTGAAGAAGTAGAAGTTGTGGGCTTTGTTTGTTGAGTTTTGGATCATCTCCTACCATGCCTAGAAGGTCAAGCTTTGCTAGAAAAGCGGAATGGGTGGATACCCACTAACTTGTTCTTGAAGGTAAACTTTTGATCTGGAATCTTTTTCAAGTTCCTTGTTGGACTTGCTTAGATATCAAGGTTTGTTGGATGGGTTTCTCGCCATAAGGGCCGAGACTTACCCGAGTTTTGTGAAAGAGTTTTACCGTCACATGGTTGTGAGGAAGGAGGGTGAAAGGCTTGAGATCACCTCTATGGTGAGAGGTGTAAAGGTTGTGCTTTCTGAGAAGAGGTTGGCTCAGTTGTTGAGTTTGTCTGCTACTGGAGTGGCTCAGTACAGTGGTCATTCTTGGATTAGTACGGATACCATGGGGTACCGTGACTATTTGAGCTACTTGTTAGGCCGTACGAGTGGTTTCACTCAAGCTTCTAGGCCGGAAAAGAAGTGGTTGTCTGCGGAGCAAAGGATCTTGGTGATGTTGGTGTCGGACTGTTTGTTGCCAAACAATAACAACAGCAAGTTGTTGGGTAAGCTAGAGTGCACTTTTGCTTTCTGTCTGAAGAATATGGTTAAGTTCAACTTGCCTGCTTTGATGTTGCAACACATGGTGTTTTGCCGGGATCACAATCGGAAGAGTTTGCCTTATGGGATGGTGTTGAGCTGGATCTTGGTTTGGAAGGGCGTCAGTGTGGATGGTTGTCTTCCTAAGGCTGTGGGAAAGCTAGTGTTGGATGCCGCCAACCTTCGGAGTTGTCACCTGTTTCAGTTGGATGATGGTGAGTACATCAGGCTTGAGGAAGTGGCAAGGAAGGCACCTGAAGAATGAGCGGAGTTGGCAGTTGAGCTTGGAATCCATGCCGGGAAGTTGAGCCTCGTTGTTCAGAGCTTGGGAGGTGATGTGGAAGCCGAAGATGAAGCTGATTTTGAGGAAGTGGTGGGAGCACCAGAAGCCGTTGAAGCTGAGGAAAACAACTCGGAGAGAGAAGAGAACCAACGAAGAAGGGAAGCTCGCACCAAGAGGGAGCACGACCCCACGTCGCACGAAGAGCGTGTTGTTGCTTTGCTTCGTCAGCAGAATCGCATGTTAGAGGAGGGCTTTGCTTTCGTGAAGACGCAGTTCGTTGCTGTGCACCATCGGCTAGATCAGATCGAAGCCAGCTCGAGCCGTAGAGGAGAAGATGAGGAAGAGTCCAAGGAGTCGGAGAGCGAGTCTTTCTAGTAGTTGTGGTTACCTTGTTCGCCTTTTCCTTGTGGTTGCTTTCTTTGGCCGTTGTCGTTGTTGTTTGGTTGCTTGTTGTTGCGTTTGTGCTTACTTTGTTTGTAGCCTTGTGGCTTAGTTAGCTTTGTAGTGGTAGTGGTGTTTTGTGTTGGTTGTCTTGTCCTTAGTGTTTGGGTAGAAGTAGATGTTGGTGCTAAGAATAGAGTTTGTGGTGCTCAATCTACCTCCTTGTTTTGTTCTTGACAATTCTTGAATTGTTATGTCATTTCCTTGTTTGAAATCCTTGTGGAACCTTTTGAGTTTGACCAAAAGGATTCGTTCTTGAACCTCCTGTCACAATGTTGTTTCTTACCACCGCTTGTTTCTAATTCGTCGTACCCAAGCTTCGGGGACGAAGCTTCTTTGAAGGGGGACATGATGTGACACCCCAAAAATCCACATTCAAGCCATGGATTAATTGAGTAATTAATCCTATTTCATTTGAGGAATTAATTCCTAAAATCCTAATTTTTAATACTCAAGGACTAGTATTTGACTAGTCAACCTTTAAGTTGTGTGGTACCTTGAGCTTTGAGGGGTGTTCCCTTGTTCCTTACACTTTCTAAAGCTTAGTAAGGGTATTCTTGACTTTTCACCAAGAGTTAGTATTGTAACCTAACCTAGAAGACTTCTTCATTTCTTTCCTTACAATTCTTAGAAATTTGCTCCACCATCTCTCTAGAAAAGAGGTGTAGCTTATTCTCCAAGCTAAGTTGAGACCCTTGTCAAGATTCCGAGATTTTCTTCCAAGATTCAACCTTTCACCTATTTGGGCATCTAGGAGGGTAAGATCTAAGTCTATCTTGTGTTTTTGGTCCTATCTTAGTTGTCTTTTTCTTAAAGGTAGGATCTTTATGATCTTTTGGTTTGATCTTGAAGTGGGTTTGGAAAGTAATCCTTGTAAGGAGCTTGTGAGGTGTAAAGTGAAGTCTTTTGGTCTACAAGAGGTAACCCATGCTCTACTAAAACCTATTTTGCTTACCTATATGCGATTCCTTGGATTCTACTTGTGCTTTGCTATGAAATGTGAGGGTTTATGCATTTGTCTTGTGATATTGCATATCTAGAGCTTGTGTTTAGGGTTCCTTTGTGCCATTGCTTGGCATTTTCCATGGTTCAAGTCATTTTGTTGTATTGGGTGAGATTTGGCATATTTTGGACTTGAATTTGTGTTTGGAGAAGAAAATCCCCGAAGGGATTTGTTGTGGAACAAGAGTGTACCCGCAGGCGGAACGGCGGGCAGAGCACCACCCGCTGGCCTACCCGCAGGTACACGGCCTTGTGGGATGATGTTCCTGCGGGCGGAACCACGGGTGGGGCACTACCCGTGGGTTCATCCGCGGGTACATGGTTGGTGTTGTGATGGGATTTGTTCCCCGTGATCCGTTTGACTCGGTATTTGGTCTTTTGACTTCCCGTTGTTCTTTTGTGGAACTATTTGAGCGTCTTCTTGAGGTTTCGCATGTCTAGAACTATATGGTAGGTATCCATGTATGACTTTGGTGTCTTGAATCGTGCTAAGTGTTCAACATTGTGTTTCGTTGGACCGAGAGGTGTGTTGTGTGTTCCTCGGAACTATCTTAAGTTTCTCCGTTGTTAAGCATGCTAGTTTATTGTCTTAATGCTAGCGTGTGTGTGGTTTGTACCTTCCGTTGGGTTGATGATAACTTGTGTTATTCATCGTTGATGTTGTTGGGTTGTGACCTGTTCCTTGATCGAGTACGTTTCATACCTTCGTTGTGATCCGTTGTTTGACTCTTGTTGAGTTGTGGTGCATGTGTGGCTTTAACTGGATTGCACGATTAGTGATATGGGACACTAGTCACCAAGGTAGCCCAGCGGTCCTCGTGGTGGACGTGGCGTGATTATGGAGCTGTGGCCTTTGTGTAAGGTTCACGTTTTTGGGGGATAACATGTGTTATCCGGGCATGTGTGCCATGTGCGTGATCAGTACCTCGTGTACTATGAATCGGTGGTTTGTGTTGGAGTTTTGTTGGAGGGGGAATGACGATTCTCGAGGGAATAAGGTTGGACTGTATGTACAGGGCTCCTGGAGGTAAAGGTTGGAACTAGATATAAGGTTGGGGGTAGCCATAAGGTTGGAACAAGACATAAGGAAGGCATATCAACTCGTGGCGGGTAATGTCACGAGGGCTTGTGTAGTCGTGGTTGTGTATTCTTTTCTTGTGATGTGTGTAGTCACAAGGGCATGTGTTGCCGTTTGTCGTGTCTTTATCCTTGTTGTGTCGTTATCCGTTGTGGTTTTGGGATGTGTTCCCGTGGTGTTTATTGATGAGTGTTGAGTCTTGAGTTGGTGTTTACACTCGGTTTTACACTTATATATATGTATTCCGTTTCGAAATGATTTTTGTATATATACCCTACCTATGTATGATACTTAACAGGTATTGGTGGGTTACCGGCATTATCGCTGACCGGGCGTCGTCCCAATGTTTATCTTTGTGTCTTTCAGGTGATGTCTAGACGAGCGCGATGTTAGTGGCCGGTAGTCTAGTACCTTTACCTTGTTTTGTGGCTTGTGTGCTGTTGTAGTGTTAGACTGTTACCTTTTGGGATAGATGTGTACACATGCAGATTGATCGCCGTAGCGTTTACTGTATTTGGTAGACGTGGCATAGCACCACGTTTGGATTTCTTTTATCCAGTTTCGTTTTATCTTCTTCCGCTGTGCTAGTTTTGTTTATGATCTACAGGTGTTAAGGCCTTTTATATAGGTCGTGTTTGGGGGGGTGTTACACGATTGTTCCGTGGCGCCACCAAAGTGTGCTTGTGTGACAAGGATATTGATTGAATGATGATGTGAATGATTTGAAAGTGAACTGTGACCTTAGATACGTGTTTTTATGATGTTGTCTCTATATAATTTATTATCACTGTTGAATGTGTTTATTCCTATCTGTCGAGTCTAATCCTGGTTTTAAAAGCTAGAGTCTCCTAAGTATATATCTTTCTGCTTCAAAATGGTTTTACTATATCTATATATATATATATATATATATTTATATATATATATATATATATATATATATATATATATATATATATATATATATACACTTACCTACATTGTATTTTAACGCGTTAGAGTGGGTTACCAGCATTATTCGCTGAACAGATATATTTGGCTTTCAGGCACAGATGAGTAGACTCCAGAGCGCGCTAGAGATCCTAAGCGTAGATAGTTAGTTTTTCTTCCGGCCTGCGTGCCATGATGACGTATTGACATTGCTTTGAGGATATTTAGTTAGTATAGCCTGTGCATCTGAGTTCTCCAGCTCAGAATGTGGCATAGCACCCCGCACACTTGTGTTTAGTAATGCTCTATTTTGGGATTTAATGAGAAATTACCTTTATTATATAAGTTTTAAAAGTTTCGAAAATCTGGGGTGTTACAGATGGTGTCAGAGCCTAAGTTTGACCCTAGGACATGGTTGCAGTAGGCGCTGGGCGCTAGTCGGGCGCCCGGGCAGCGCCTAGCGCCTAAGCGGCCTAGTCGGCGCCTAGGCGGAATCTAGGCGGTCGCGAAAAAAACAGTAGCAGACTTGCAATTTGACAATTTTAATGAGGCTGTTTTCAACATTCAATCAAATAACACATCCAAATAAATGACATAATGACAATTCATAAGTCATAACATCAAAAGAATATTAGAAAAATAAAAACTCAAATGAAATACCCAAATACTTCAATCATCCAAAGATTGAAAGTATCAAACTAGTCTACAAGTGTATATATGTCATATTATATGTATTTGTCATATAAATGGAAAAAATTAGCAAGGTCGAGTTGGTCGGGTTAACTCGACAGAAATTGACGAGTTAACTCGGTGTAATCGGACGAGTTAGGCGCTAGGCGGGCGCCTAGGCGGCCGGTCTCCTAGGCGGGAGCCTAGGGCGGAAATCGCCACGGCCTATGGGCGCCCAGCGCCTAGGCGCCGATTATTCGGTGCCTAGGCGGGATTTTTACAACCCTGCCCTAGGACGAGACTTTTAAGACCAGACGGAACTTAGGGCCCACACCCTTACCTGGTGCCTTAACTAAAGAGAACTAAAGCACATAAAACACAACAGAAAACAACACAAGAACTCACAACCTCACCGCGCCTCCTAAAGTCCAAAGCCTAACACTTAGATTCTTAAGGTCACCTTAAGGTCTCAAACCACACTTAGCCACTTAGAAAGTCTAGACTTAACTCCTTCCTAGGCTCAAACTTGGCTTTGATACCAACTGTAACACCCCCTAAAAACAAGCTATTTAAAAGCCTTAAACATGCAGATAACTGAGCTAAACAAAAAACACAGCGGAAGACTGAAAGATAACTTGTAACACCCCAGAATTTCAGGACATTTAAAACTTATAAAATAAAGGTGAAGTCTCATTAATTCCCAAAAACGTAACATAAAGAGTACGGGGTGCTATGCTACACCTGAGCTAGAGAACTCAGGTGCACAGGCCAACTAACTAATATCCTTAATAAAGTAAATGCATAACATGGCACGCAGGCCGAAAAGGGAAACTATCTACTTCTACGCTCTAAGATCTAGCGCGCTCCAGTGACTTATTCTTCTGAGCCTGAAAGCCAAATATATCTGTTCAGCGAGAGATGCTGGTAACCCACTCCAACGCGTTGAAATACAATACATATATATATATATATATATATATATATATATATATACACGAAAAGTCATTTTGAAGCATGAAGATATATCCTAGGACACTCTAGCTTTCAAATCAGGGAACCAACTTGACAAATAGGGGTACACACAATCTACAGTCATAACCAAGTATATACAATTCTTGACATAGGGCACAGTTATAGATAAACACAACCAATATTCACAATTAAACATGTATAGTTTACTACCAGGAATCCTACGGTCACGTTTCCATATCAGTCACAACATCAATACTTCTTATCGCGTCATATAGCACACTTTGTTGGCGCCACAGGACCAATCACATGCCCATACATGAGGGTCAGCGCATATAGCTCTGACACGGCCCCGCAGCACCCTGCCCCGTCTCACAATACGGAGGGGTCGATCGCAACCGACCGATGAACCGCAGTTCTATATAATATTTATATACCTGACCGGTCTTTACCAGCCTGGTTAACAGTTGGGATGGTTCTCAACCCATTCAACTTCCCGTATAGTGGACCTTTGTCCTATAAAATATTTATATACCTGACCGGTCTCTACCAGCCTGGTTAGCAGTTGGGATGGTTCTCAACCCATTCAATTGCCTGTACAGTGGACCATTGTCCTATATAATATTTATATACCTGACCGGTCTTTACCAGCCTGGTTAACAGCCGGCATGGTTCTCAGCCCATCCCACTGCCCGTATAGCCCGAATGATCTCAACCAAATCGGGGTAACATGCACACATAACACATAGCAAGTACATACAACCCACATTAACACATTGGGAAGGGGGGAAAAAACGTATAATGAAACCTATGCGTGGTCATCCACAACTAAGAATACTCCTAAGGGGTTCATACTCCTTATCCTAGGTCAACGGGATACCAATCCAACTAGTATGCAATATACAAGACTCATTCGACTTACGAACGGTACCCGAACATCAAACTAGACATAGGCACGATAGGAGGGGTCCGTTAGGACACCACGGGGGTCGGGGAACATCAAACGGGGAAGCCGAAATCCCGGGTTAGGGTATTTTCCAGCGGGTAGCCGGTGGGTGAGGGCTCACTTGCCGGCTGCCTGCCAGCGTGTACTGTTCCGGGCAGCGGGTGCCCGGCGGGTAGCTGCCCGCCCGCCGGCCGCCCGCTGACGGGGCTGCCCTTGTTGGCCGCGGGTAGGTGGCGGGTCCCCTACCCCCACCTACCCCCCACTGACTCTTTGTCACCAAAAACGCCCCGGGAACCTTTGTGGAACCCGGAACCATGCTTAGACACTTTCAAACGCAATTGACAACGACACGTAGACAATTAACGGATCGAAATTAAGAAACATACGGCACATAACCTATCATGCCCTTCTAAACATAATCAACACTCAATCATGCGAATTCCCACCTAATATACCAAGAATAATACCATACGAGTTCCACGATATAACCTGGGTTCTAATTATTTTTAAATTAACAAGAACACGATTCATCTTCCGAAATCAAGATTCGGTAGGAATATCATATAACTATCAAGAACCTCATATAATCATTAGGAACATCAAGAACACCATATAATTATCAAGAACGTCATATAATCATCAAGAACACCATAATTATCAAGAACCTCTCCTCATCAAGATCACCCATGGAATCATCCCACCAATCATCAATAATAATATCACAAATAATCAATACACAATAATATGGGGAAATCCTAAGAGGGGAAACATAGCTATGAAAATAGGTTTTTTTGAGACATGGGTTACCTCTTAGCCTTAATTAATTCCTTGGCTATGAAGGGTGTTTCTTTAAACTTTCTTCTCTCTTGATTTCTACTAGGGGGATTCTTGGAATTCTTGGTGTGGTGAGAGATTATTGTGGTGGGAGTTCTAGGTGCCTCCTTATGTTCCCTATTTATATATTTAAGAGTCTTACTTAGGGCCTAATTACTATAGGTTGCTAACTCTATTCCTTTTAGGACTAAGGATTGGGTTTAGAGATGAGGACCCACGGACTATGGTGGGCTTTTATCTAATTAATTTCTGTTATATAATTCTTTCTTTTGGGTTATTGATTAAATGATTTAATCGATTTTAGGGATCGTAACACGGGGTCTTACACTCTCCCCCCCTTAACGGGAAGCTTCGTCCCCGAAGCTTGGTCCTTGCCGAGTGACTTCCTCTTAGTTACCTGGTGTGAAAAGTTCGGGGTAGCGTTCCCTCATTGTGTCTTTGAGCTCCCACGTTGCTTCCTCGGTCCCATGGTTGGTCCAGAGGACTTTCACCATTTCTATGGCTCGGCGACGGGTGGTTATTGGCTTGGTGTCCAGGATTCTCATAGGTCTTTGTTCGTATACTAGTGACTCGTCGAGGTCCACGACCTCGGGTTGAAGCACGTGGCTTGGGTCATGTACGTATTTCTTTAGCTGGGATATGTGGAATACGTTGTGTACTCGTTCTAGTTCAACGGGTAGAGCGAGGCGATAGGCTAGGTTCCCAACTCTTTCTATGATTTCATAGGGGCCGATAAATCGAGAGCTGAGCTTCCCTTTCCTTCCGAACCTCATCACCCCTCGTGTGGGCAAGATTCTCAACCAGACCTTGTCCCCGGTGTTGAACTCGGCTTGTTTCCTCTTTAGGTCGGCATAGGACTTCTGGCGGTCCTGGGCAGCCTTCATCCTTTCCCGGATGTGCTTGACCTTGGTGATGGTATCTTGTAGGTGTTGGGGACCTAGTGCTATTGGGTCGACCATGTCTTCCCAACATAAGGGGGTTCTACACTTTTGTCCGTATAGAGCTTCGTAGGGCGCCATACGAATGCTCGCGTGGTAGCTGCTGTTGTATGAGAATTCAATAAGGTCTAGGTGTTCCTCCCATGTCCCTTGAAAGTCTAACACACAGGTTCTTAGCATGTCATCGAGAGTCTGAATGGTTCTCTCGGTTTGGCCGTCCGTGGTGGGGTGGAAGGCAGTGCTTAGTTTTAGTTGTGTTCCCAAGGCTAATTGTAGTGATTTCCAGAATTGTGAGAGGAACCTGGAGTCTCTATCGGACACGATGTTTCGGGGGACTCCGTGGTACTTCACGACTCGGCTCAAGTAGGCTTGGGCTAGTTGTGTCATTGTCCACGTTTCCTTCATGGCGATGAATCGCGCCGTTTTGGTTAGTCGGTCCACTATGACCCAAATCTTATCCTTGCCTGTCTTTGTTGGGGGTAATCCTCCTACGAAGTCCATGGATATGGAATCCCACTTTCCTCGTGGTATCTCAAGGGGTTGTACGAGTCCCTTGGGTTTGCATCGTTTGGTCTTCACCCTTTGGCAATTCAGACACTTGGCCACGAAATCCGCAATTTCCTTTTTCATGTTGGGCCACCAAAACGACCTTTTTACATCTTGGTATAGTTTGTCACCCCCTGGGTGAACTGAGTATGGGGTGTTGTGTCCTTCCTCCAAGATTTGTGGTTTCAAGTGGGGGTGTGTTGAGGGCACGCACCACCTACTTTGGTAACGGAGACTGTCATCTTCGTGTATTTTGAAGGGTCCTTCCTTCCCCCGGGTTAGGTCGAGGCGGATCTTATCTAGTTCCGGATCCTGCTGTTGTCCTATTTTCATTTCCTCGAAGAGTGTAGGTATGACTTGTGTGTTGAACAAGTAGACGTCGGGGTGGATTTGATCTTGCTTTATTATTTCCAAATTCAGTCTTTGGAAGTCCCTGTACAGCTGGTCCGGTAGGATCCAGGTGGTGTTGAGGGAGTGGTTAGCCTTCTTGCTTAGGGCATCCGCCACAACGTTAGCTTTTCCCTCGTGGTATTGGATGTCCAGGTCGTAGTCCTTTATGAGTTCTAACCACCTCCGTTGTCTCATGTTTAGGTCTTTCTGGGTGAAGATGTACTTTAGGCTCTTATGGTCCGTGTAAATCTTGCATTGCACCCCATATAAGTAATGCCTCCAAATTTTTAGTGCGAACACGATAGCGGCTAGTTCGAGGTCGTGGGTGGGGTAGTTTTCTTCATGGGTTTTGAGCTGCCTGGATGCGTAGGCTATTACTCGGCCTTTTTGCATTAGCACACACCCCAATCCCTTTTTGGACGCGTCACTGAAGACCTCGAATCCTTCCTCCCCAGAGGGGATGGCGAGTACGGGTGACGTGGTTAGCTTATCCTTCAATTCCTGAAAGGCCGAGATGCAGTTGTTGTCCCATCGGAATGGGGGTTTCCTTTTTCATAAGTTTGTTGAGGGGTTGGGCTATCCTGGTGAAGTCGGGTACAAACCTCCTGTAGTAGCCCGCCAAGCCTAGGAAGCTTTGGACTTCTGTGAGTGAGCTCGGTGTGGTCCATTCCTTAACGGCATGGATTTTGGCGGGGTCCACCTTAATTCCTTCCTTGGCTATCACGTGGCCCAGGAAGGCCACACTGTCTTTCCAGAATTCACATTTAGATAACTTGGCGTATAGTTGGTGCTCTCTTAGAGTCTGCAAGGTTATGCGGAGGTGTCTTTCATGTTCGTCCTTATTTCGGGAGTAGACTAGGATGTCGTCAATGAAAACAATGACGAAGTCATCCAAGTGGGGTCGGAATACTCGGTTCATGAGGTCCATGAATATGGCAGGTGCATTGGTGAGTCTGAAGGGCATTACTGTGAATTCATAGTGGCCGTAACGTGTCTGGAAAGCTGTTTTCTGAATGTCCGATTTGGCCACTTGTATTTGGTGATACCCGGATCTTAGATCGATTTTCGAAAATACCCCTGCCCCTTTAAGTTGGTCGAACAAGTCGTCGATTCGGGGAAGGGGGTACTTATTCTTTATTGTGACTTGGTTAAGTTCCCTGTAGTCGATGCATAGGCGCATGCTTCCATCCTTCTTTTTAACAAACAACACTGGCGCTCCCCATGGGGAGGTGCTGGGCGGATGTAGCCCTTGTCTAGCTATTCCTGTAGTTGCATTTTCAGTTCCTTCATTTCTTTTGGTGCCAACCGGTAGGGTGGTTTAGAAATCGGGGCAGCGCCCGGTACGAGATCTATGGTGAACTCGACTTCTCTGGCTGGGGGTGCCCCGGGGATTTCGTCCGGGAAGACGTCGGTGAATTCGTTTACCACTGGAATGGTTTGTGGTTCGGGGGTTTTGGTGTTGAGGTCCTCGACCGAACATAGGAAGGCTTCGCTTCCCTTGTTTAGGTATTTCTTCATTTTCATCATGTTCACCAATTTGATCCCGGCTTCCCGGTGGGTCCCACGGTATGACACTCTCTTACCGTTTGGTCCCCGTAGGACCACCTTTTGTTCTCCGCATAGGATTTGTGCTTGGTATTTCCCTAGCCAATCCATGCCCAAAATCATCTGTACCCCATCCAGTTAGAATCGGATTAAGTCGCTGGGAAATTCCACCCCTTGTATGGTAATCATTACATTTTCGTACATGCGGTCGCACTTTAGGATCTCGCCGGAGGCCACCTTGACCTGAAGTCGGACCTCGGTGCTGGCGTTGAGGCCGAGCTGAGTGGCAAAATCAGTTGCTATAAACGAGTTGGTAGCCCCTGAGTCAAATAATATAGTGGCGGGGGTGGCGTGTACCAGGAAGGTTCCGGAGACTATGTTGCTATCTCCGATCCTGGCTTTGCTTAGAGTAAGGATTCTTCCTTGAATGGTTGGTGTTGTGACCTGGTGAGGTGAGGCGGCCCTGGGGTTTTTAGGCCTGCGGGTGGATGAGTTTATGTGATTTCCTTTAGATTTCCTTTTGTACCCCAGGTGTGTCTCCCGGGGTTGGTTTGGCACTTGTTGTAGTTGGGATGCCTTGGCATAGGCCTCCCCGAGGGTTCTTGGTTCTTGTGTGGCCAGGGCTTTTTGATATTCGGGATCAAGGCCTGTTATGAACCTTTCGATTCTGATCCTCTCGGTGGATACTAGCTCGGGGATGAGGCGAGCTAGTCGGTGGAATTGTTGGTAGTATTCCGTGATCGAGGTTGTACCTTGTTTTAGGTGGAGGAATTCTTCGTATATGGTGGCTCTTAGATGATTGGGATAGAATCGTTCTCGTAGTCATGTTTTTAGGGATTCCCAGTTGAATCCATGGTTATGTTCACATGTGGGTCCCTCGTGAGCGCACCAGGTATCGGCCTCGTGCTTGAAGTAGAAGGAGGCTATTCTTACTTGGTGGTTCTCGGGACATTTGGTTGTCCTGAATATCTTGTCGAAAGTCCCGATCTATTCCTTGAGGGTTGTGGGGTCTTCGTTCCTGAGAAGGTGGGTGGTTGATGTGCCGAGACTTGGTGGTGGATTTCCAAGTTCTCGTTTGTTGATAAAGGTAGGGGAACGGTTGTCTTCAGTGCCTGGGAAATTTGGGCCAGGTGTTGTAGATTTTGAGTCAGGAATTCCTGAGTGGGGAGTGCTGGTGGCCCAACCTGTCTTCTTTTCGGTGCCATCCTGGTGTTCATAGGTCGATGTTATTTTGCATTCTAACCTTGACGCAATAAGCGGAGGAATAAAGTGAGGGAAGGTTACGTGTAGGTCTCACAATCTCATCGCGCGTCCTAAGATTCCTGAATCCTATGTTCCTAAATACCTAGGGTTCAAGCCTAATGTCCTAAAGTCCGGTCTTAAGAGTCTTATCCTAGGGTCAAACTTAGGCTCTGATACCAACTGTAACACCCCAGAATTTCAGGACATTTAAAACTTATAAAATAAAGGTGAAGTCTCATTAATTCCCAAAAACATAACATAAAGAGTACGGGGTGCTATGCCACACTTGAGCTAGAGAACTCAGGTGCACAGGCCAACTAACTAATATCCTTAATAAAGTAAATGCATAACATGGCACGCAGGCCGAAAAGGGAAACTATCTACTTCTACGCTCCAAGATTTAGCGCGCTCCAGTGACTTATTCTTCTGTGCCAGAAAGCCAAATATATCTGTTCAGCGAGAGATGCTGGTAACCCACTCCAACGCGTTGAAATACAATACATATATATATATATATATATATATATATATATATATATATATATATATATATATATATATATATATATATATATATATATATATATATATATATACGAAAAGTCATTTCGAAGCATGAAGATATATCCTAGGAGACTCTAGCTTTCAAATCAGGGAACCGACTCGACAAATATGGGTACAAACAATCTACAGTCATAACCAAGTATATACGATTCTTGACATAGGGCACAGTTATAGATAAACACAACCAATAATCACAATTTAACATGTATAGTTTACTAGCAGGAATCCTACGGTCACGTTTCCATATCAATCACAACATCAATCCTTCTTATCTCGTCATATAGCACACTTTGTTGGCGCCACAGGACCAATCACATGCCCATACATGAGAGTTAGCGCATATAGCTCTGACACGGCCCCGCAGCACCCTGCCCCGTCTCACAATACGGAGGGGTCGATCGCAACCGACCAATGAACCGCAGTTCTATATAACATTTATATACCTGGCCGGTCTTTACCAGCCTGGTTAGCAGTTGGGATGGTTCTCAACCCATTCAACTGCCCGTATAGTGGACCTTTGTCCTATATAATATTTATATACCTGACCGGTCTCTACCAGCCTGGTTAACAGTTGGGATGGTTCTCAACCCATTCAACTGCCCGTATAGTGGACCTTTGTCCTATATAATATTTATATACCTGACCGGTCTTTACCAGCCTGGTTAACAGCCGGCATGGTTCTCAGCCCATCTGACTGCCCGTATAGCCCGAATGATCTCAACCAAATCGGGGAAGGGGGGGGGGGGGGAAGGTATAACGAAACCTATGCGTGGTCATCCACAACTAAGAATACTCCTAAGGGGTTCATACTCCTTATCCTAGGTCAACGGGATACCAATCCAACTAGTATGCAATATACAAGACTCATTCGACTTACGAACGGTACCCGAACATCAAACTAGACATAGGCACGATAGGAGGGGTCCGTTAGGACACCACGGGGGTCGGGGGAACATCAAACGGGGAAGCCGAAATCCCGGGTTGGGGTATTTTCCAGCGGGTAGCCGGTGGGTGAGGGCTCACCCGCCGGCGTGTACTGTTCCGGGCAGTTGCCCGCCCGCCGGCCGCCCGCTGCCGGGGTTGCCCTTCTTGGCCGCGGGTAGGTGGCGGGTCCCCTACCCCCACCTACCCCCCACTGACTCTTTTTCACCAAAAACGCCCCGGGAACCTTTGTGGAACCCGGAACCATGCTTAGACCCTTTCAAACGCAATTGACAACGACACGTAGACAATTAACGGATCGAAATCAAGAAACATACGGCACATAACCTATCATGCCCTTCTAAACATAATCAACACCCAATCATGCGAATTCCCACCCAATATACCAAGAATAATACCATACGAGTTCCACGATATAACCTAGGGTTCTAATTATTTTTAAATTAACAAGAACACGATTCATCTTCCAAAATCAAGATTCGGTAAGAATTTCATATAACTATCAAGAACCTCATATAATCATTAGGAACATCAAGAACACCATATAATTATTAAGAACGTCATATAATCATCAAGAACACCATAATTATCAAGAACCTCTCCTCATCAAGATCACCCATGGAATCATCCCACCAATCATCAATAATAATATCACAAATAATCAATACACAATAATATGGGGAAATCCTAAGAGGGAAAATATAGCTATGAAAATAGGTTTTGTTGAGACATGGGTTACCTCTTAGCCTTAATTAATTCCTTGGCTATGAAGGGTGTTTCTTTAAGCTTTCTTCTTTCTTGATTTCTCCTAGGGGGATTCTTGGAATTCTTGGTGTGGTGAAAGATTATTGTGGTGGGAGTTCTAGGTGCCTCCTTATGTTCCCTATTTATATATTTAAGAGTCTTACTTAAGGCCTAATTACTATAGGTTGCTAACTCTATTCCTTTTAGGACTAAGGATTGGGTTTAGAGATGAGGGCCCACGGACTATGGTGGGCTTTTATCTAATTAATTTCTGTAATTTAATTCTTTCTTTTGGGTTATTGATTAAATGATTTAATCGATTTTAGGGATCGTAACACGGGGTGTTACATAACTAGATAAACATAAATCCAAAACACGGGGTGTTATGCCACGTTCACCAAAAGGATGAACGCTACGGCAACATCTACAATGTTTACATCTAACCAATAGTCTCAAAGGGCTACAACTAAACTGGCACACAGGCCACAAAACAAGAGGGAGAAGCTACGCTAGCAAGCACTAGACCGCGCACTCGTCTAGACATCACCTGAAAGAACACAATAAAACATGGGACGACGCCCGGTCAGCGAATAATGCCGGTAACCCACCAATACCTGTTAAGTATCATATATAGATAGGATATATATACAAAATAAATTCGAAACGGAATACATATATATAAGTCCAAAACCAAGAGTAATTGTCAACACAATACTCACGCTCTCAACAAGAACACGGGAACACACCCCAAGACCACAAAGAATAACCACAACACAAAGGCTAAAGACGAGAACGATGGCAACACTTGCCTAGGCAACACATGCCTTTGTGACTACACACGTCACACGAAGAGAACTCACAACAACGGCTACACAAGCCCTCGTGACATCACCCATCACGAGTTGATATGCCTTCCTTATGCCCGGTTCCAACCTTATGGCTACCCCCAACCTTATATCTAGTTCCAACCTTTACCTCCAGGACCCCTATACACCAAGTCCAACCTTTTCCCTCCGAGGACCGTCGTCCCCTCTCCAACAGAACCACCGATTTCATAGTACAGGAGGGTACCGATCACACACACGGCAACACATGCCACCCAAGAATCACGTGAACCTTACACAAAGGTCACAACTCCATAATCACGTCATGACCACCACGAGGACCACTGCAATACCTTGGTGACTAGTGTCCCATACCACTAATCGTGCAATCCAGGTAAAGCCACACAAACATCAAACCTCAACAGGAATTAATCAACGAATCACAACGAAGATATGCAACCATACCCAATCAAGGAATGGAACACAGTCCAACAACAACAATGATGAATAACACAAGTTATCATCAACCAATAGGAAGGTACAAACAACACACACGCTAGCATTTAAACACCGAACTAGCATGCTGATCAAACGGGTAAACCAAACGTAGTTCCGAAGAACACACAAGACTCATCACGGTTCAACGAAACACAATGTTGAACACTTATCACGATTCAAGACACCAAACCATGCATGGATTCCTACCATATAGTTCTAGACGTACGAAACATTAAGAACACACTCAAATAGTTCCACAAAAGAACATCGGGAAGTCAAAAGACCAAATACCGAGTCAAAAGAATCATGAGGAACAAATCCCAATCAAACACCACAGCGTTCCCTGCGGGTGGACCCGCAGGTAAGCTCCCACCCGTGGTTCCACCCGCGGGTACACTACCCACCGGCTTATGTTCTCGCGGATGGGCGGCAGGTTGGAGCTTTACCCGTCGTTCCACCCGCGGGTACATATACCTGTACAAAATAATCACTTCGGGGATTTTCAACTCCAAGCTCAAATTCAAGTCCAAAACATGCCAAATCTCACCAGATACAACAAAATGACTTGAATCAAAGGAAATGCCAAGCAATGGCACACAAGAACCCTAAACACAAGCTCTAGATATGCATTTTCACAAGACAATGCATAAACACTCACATTTCATAGCAAAACACATGTACAATCCAAGAAATATTCATATAGCTAAGAAAAATAGATTTTGTAGAGCATGGGTTACCTCTTGTAGACTAAAGACTTCACTTTACACCTCAACAAGCTCCTCACTAGGCTCACCTTCCAAACCCACTTCAAGAACTGTAACACCCCGTGTTATGGCCCCTAAAACCAATTAATTAATTAACCCATAGCCCAAGAGAAAGAATAAATTATAATAATTAATTAGGGAAAAAGGCCCACCATAATCCATGGGCCCTTATCCCTAAACCCAATCCTTAGTTCCAAAAGAAATAGAATTAGCAAGCCCATAATATTAGTTCCTAACTAGGACTCCTAAATATATAAATAGGGGACTTAAGGGGCACCTAGAAACCCCCCACCACAAGAATAACGCCCACCACCCCAAAGAGCTCCAAGAATCCCCTAGAAGAAATCAAGAAAGCAAGAAAGCTTAAAGAAAGGCCCTTCATAGCCGAGGAATTAATTAAGGCTAAGAGGTAACCCATGTCTCAACAAAACCTATTTTCATAGCTATGATTTCCCCCATAGGATTTCCCCATATTATTGTGTATTGATGATTTGCGATATTATTATTGATGATTGATGGGATAATTCCATGGGTGATCTTGATATTGGGAGATTCTTGATAATTATGATGTTCTTGATGATTATGTGGGGTTCTTGATGTTTATATGTCATTCTTGATAATTGTATGGCATTCTTGATGCTTATGTGTTATTTGCACCGAATCTTGTAATTGGAGGACGAATCGTATTCTTGTGGGTATAAAAGTGATTAGAACCCTAGGTTGTATCGTATGATATCATTCTTGGTGTATCGGGTGGGAAATCGCATGTTTGGGGTGTCGGTTATGTTAGAAAAGCGTGATAGGTTATGTGCCGTACGTTTCTCGTATTTGATCCGTTAATTGACTACGTGATTGATCGTTTATTGCGTTATAAAGTGTCTAAGCATGGTTTCAGGTTCCACAATGGTTCCCGGGGCGTTTTTGTGATGAAAAGAGTCAGTGGGGGGTAGGGGACCCGCCACCTACCCGCGGCCAAGTCGGGCAGTCCCCGCAGCGGGCAGCCGGCGGGCGGGCAGCTGCCCGCCGGGCACCCGCTGCCCGGAACAGTGCACGCCGGCGGGTAGCCGGCGGTTGGACCCCCACCCACCGGCTACCCGCTGGAAAATACCCCAACCCGAGGTTTCGGCTTCCCCGTTTGATGTTTCCCCGACCCCATGGTGTCCCAACGGACTCCGTCTATCGTGCCTATGCCTAGTTTGATATTTCGGGTACCGTTCGTAGGTTGTATGAGTCGTATATATTGCATGCTAGTTGAATTGGTATCCCACTGACCTAGGTGAAAGGTGTATGAACCCCTTAGGACTATTCTTAGCATGTGAAGGATCACGCATAGGTTTTGTTATTCATTTTCTCCCCTTCCCAATGTGTTAATGTGGGTTGCATGTGCTTGCTACGTGTTATGTGTGCATGTTACCCCGATTTGGTTGAGATCAATCGGGCTATACGGGCAGTCGGGTGGGCTGAGAACCATACCGGCTGTTAACCAGGCTGGTAGAGACCGGTCAGGTATATAAATATTATATAGGACTAAGTTCCACTATATGGGCAGTCGGATGGGTTGAGAACCATACCGGCTGTTAACCAGGCTGGTAAAGACCGGTCAGGTATATAAATATTATATAGGACAAAGGTCCACTATACGGGCAGTTGAATGGGTTGAGAACCATCCCAACTGTTAACCAGGCTGGTAGAGACCGGTCAGGTATATAAATATTATATAGAACTGCAGTTTATCAGTCGGTTGCAATCGGCTCCTCCGTAATGTGAGACGGGGCAGGGTGCTGCGGGGCCGTGTCAGAGCTATATGCGCTGACCCTCATGTATGGGCATGCGATTGGTCCTGTGGCGCTAACAAAGTGTGCTACGTGATGAGATATGGATGAGTGTGTTTATGAGTATATTGGGGGATGTGACTATGGGATCTATGCTGGGGATTGTTTATGTTGGGTTATGATTATTAATTGTGCTCAGATTTATCTGTCTTGCCTGTTGTGGATTGTGTATGCTTGTTATAACTGTTGCTTGTGTCTAGCCTTATCTGTCGAGTCATTCCCGGTTTTAAAAGCTAGAGTCTCGTAGGATATATCTTCATGCTTTAAAATGGTTTTCGTATATCTATATATATCTCTATATGTATTGTATTTCAACGCGTTGGAGTGGGTTACCAGCATCTCTCGCTGAACAGATATATTTGGCTTTCAGGCACAGAAGAATAAGTCACTGGAGCGCGCTAGAACTTGGAACGTAGAAGTAGATAGTTTCCCTTTCGGCCTGCGTGCCATGTTATGCATTTACGTTTTGAGGATATTAGTTAGTTAGCCTGTGCACCTGAGTTCTCTAGCTCAGGTGTGGCATAGCACCCCGCACTCTGGTATTATGTTTTGGGATCTAATGAGATTTCATCTTTATTTCGGAAGTTTTAAATATCTTGAAAATCTGGGGTGTTACAGTTGGTATCAGAGCCTAAGTTTGACCCTAGGATAAGACTCTTAAGACCGGACTTTAGGACAATAGGCTCGAACTCTAAGTATCTAGGAACATAGGATTCAGGAATCTTAGGGCACGCGGTGAGATGGTGAAACCTACACATAACCTCCCTTACCTGGAGAAAACTTTCCCCCATTATCGCAAAGAAGGACACCAAGCCCCAATTTAACGTTCTTATAAACATTGACCCAGGAAGACGACATCATGGCACCCAACAGAAGACAATCAAGGACTCCAGAACCCGCCGCGCACGACCCCCTAACCCAAACGCTACAACAACTAACACAAGTCGCCCAAGCACTAAAGCAACGTAGCTCTCCGCAGCGACAGGCCCCCACCACCTCCGTCGAACGCGAACACCGACTTCGCCCAACAAGTCTCTAACCACCGACCACCCACGTTCTCAGGAGAGGAGGATCCCGTAATTCTGGAGGAATGGATCCGAACCCTTGACAAAATTCTCGGGTTAGTGGAATGCCCAGAAGAACGCCGCGTGGAGATAGCCTCGTTCTTCTTCGGACACGAGGCCGATCTCTGGTGGATCCACGAGGGTCCCACTTACCAACAAGAACCGAGGTTCAACTGGGAACAACTCAAAACGCGACTACGAGAGAGGTTCTATCCAACACACGTGAGAGCGTCCATGTACGAGGAGTTTCTCCATCTGAAACAAGGGACAGCTACCGTTATGGAATACCACAAACGATTCCTTGAACTAGCATGCTTCGCACCCGAACTTGTCCCCACCGAGGTAACCAAAATAGAGAGATTCGTATCGGGCCTCAACTTTGAAGCCCGAAAAGCACTAGTGGTAAGCAGACCTCGGACTCTCAACGAGGCTTACTCCAGTGCCGCTAATCTCTATCGAATCCAACTACTCCAACGCGGGGGTCAGGAGCAAATGCGGAAGAGGAACCCCGGAGGAGGGGCACCACCAGTAAAAAGAACAAGAAGCGACGCCAACACGAGACCCGGCAACCCGACCAACCAAAGGCCACCTCGGGAGAACAACGACGCTAACGCCAGGGACTTTCCTTGCCCGAAATGCAACAAGAACCATAGAGGCAAGGATTGCATGGGCAAACACTTGCGATGCTTCAACTGCGGAGAAGAAGGACACAAGGCCTTCCTTTGCACCCAACCCCAAAGGCCACGCACTACCACCATGGGACAACATGGGGGCGCCACTCATCAAGGAAACTACGGCGCTCCCGGAAAAATATTCGTCATGAGCCGCACTCAAGCCGACCTCAGGAACGAGGGCAATCTCGAGGAAGGGAACCTAAGCCCAGAAGACGAGGACCACGCAAACCCCGTGGGAGAAAACCAAAAAGACGAATTCTGCCTAGGTTAGGTTGGCAATTTCTTGTAATCACCTTCGTGGTAGAACTACTTACTTAGCTTAATTACTTGGAAATATTATAAATAAAAGATTAGTTCTATTTGCAAACTAGCCAAACCTCACCACTAGAAGCCGAAATAAGGAAAAAGACAAGGACCCCATCATCAAAGAACATAGTGTTACCAATGAGAATTGAACTCTTGACCTCCCACTTACAAGACCAAGGTCTTGACCACTAGGCTAAAGGTGTTCCTTGAAACCTTAAGGGAACACTCCCTTGTTAAAGCCCCCTACAAATCCCTAAAACCCACAAAATCCCCAAATCAAAAACCCTTATTCTTCCTCTTCTTCTTCTTCTTCTCCCTCACTTTCTCCCCTTCCCTCTCCTACACACCTCTCTGCAACCCCAAACACCAAACCAGCAGCCCCATTCGATCGCCGCCCACGACCGGAGCCGCCATCGACCGTCCAGACGGCGCCCCACCGCACGCCGACCTCACCGCCGGAGGACGGCCGCGACGCCAGCGCCGCCCGCCACCTGCCCGAGCTCCACTAGCTGCCACCACTGCCCGACGCCACCGAAAACCACTGCCCCACCTCGCCAAGCCAACACCGGAGCCCAGTCGCCGCCGCCTCCCTCGCAACAGAGCCGCACCGCCAAAGACCGCCGGAAAAACGCGCCGAAGCCCCGCCGGAAAGTCACCGAAAAAACTCGCCGGAAAACGTCACCATCAAGCGAAGCATCACAATGCCAAAGAAACCCCTCGGGATCCGCACCTCGGAGTGGAGCAACGCCGATTACACCGTAATCGAAGGTAAAGCACTTGAACCCGACCAATTCTCTCCGGAATTGGTTGATATGCTTAAACATCAAGGGCTCTTAGATACTTACCTCGCCATTAAAGGGGATACATACCCCGACTTGGTGAAAGAATTCTACCAACACCTTGTGGCCACCAAACGGGGTGACAAAGTAGAAATCACCACCAAGGTCCGTGGCAAGGAAATTGTGCTTTCCGAAAGCCGTTTGGCCAAGCTCTTGAAATTGACCGCCGCGGGTGTGTCCAACTATGACCGGAAGGGGTGGATTGATACCCAAACCACGGGGTACAAGGACTACCTTGGGTACCTTCTCGGAAAGGAGGACGGGTTCACCTCGGCCACTCGACCAAACCGAAAGTGGCTATCGGCGGAGCAAAAGATATTGGTTATGATTGTAACCGATAGCCTCTTGCCCACCAATAACAAGAGCAAGGATGTGGGGAGCTTGGAGTGCACCTTTGCTTACTTCTTGAAACACAAAATCAAGTTCAACCTGCCGGCCCTCATGTTAAAACACATGGAGTTTTGCAAATCAAGCAACCGGCTTAGCCTACCCTACGGGATGATCCTAAGTTGGATCATGGAGAAAAATGGGGTGGACCTAAGCCACACCGAGGTCAAGACCGCAAATGGCATGGTCTTTAACACCCAGAACCTACGCCGCAATGATATCTTCTACACCGAGGGAGGACATTACCTCACCCTCGAAGAAATTTGCCAAAAACCCAAGGATGAACGAAGAGAATTGGTCGACCAATTAGACATTTCCAACAAGAAGCTCAAACGAGCAATACAAGATTGCAGAATCCTGGAGGGAAATGAGGACTAGGAGGAAGATGACGAACCCAACCCGTCGGTGCAACCACGATCAGGAGGGAACCCAAGGGAGCAAAACGAGGGCTCAATCAATGAACGCATACTCGCATAGCTCAACCGGCAAAACCAAATCATGGAGGAAGGGTTCTCATCCTTGATCCGTACGACACGCGCACTAGATCAGAGGGTGGCAGCAATCGAGGCCACCTTGGGCACTCGCGGGACCTCCAGCTCAGGAGCAGGAGACCGAGGTAGACCCAAAACCTTTCTATCACAACACCACCAGAAATCCAGCCTACCCCAGATAAGGCAAAAACGTGGGGCCACATTCCTAACCGGGAGGCCAAGATGCGGAATGCCTAGGGGGTGAAAGAATGGATTAACGCACCGGGCTTCAGGGACGAAGCCCCTCGTAAGGGGGGGAGAGTGTAACACCCCGTGTTACGGCCCATAAAACCAATTAATTAATTAACCCATAGCCCAAGAGAAAGAATAAATTATAATAATTAATTAGGGAAAAAGGCCCACCATAATCCATGGGCCCTTATCCCTAAACCCAATCCTTAGTTCCAAAAGAAATAGAATTAGCAAGCCCATAATATTAGTTCCTAACTAGGACTCCTAAATATATAAATAGGGGACTTAAGGGGCACCTAGAAACCCCCCACCACAAGAATAACGCCCACCACCCCAAAGAGCTCCAAGAATCCCCTTAGAAGAAATCAAGAAAGCAAGAAAGCTTAAAGAAAGGCCCTTCATAGCCAAGGAATTAATTAAGGCTAAGAGGTAACCCATGTCTCAACAAAACCTATTTTCATAGCTATGATTTCCCCCGTAGGATTTCCCCATATTATTGTGTATTGATGATTTGCGATATTATTATTGATGATTGATGGGATAATTCCATGGGTGATCTTGATATTGGGAGATTCTTGATAATTATGATGTTCTTGATGATTATGTGGGGTTCTTGATGTTTATATGTCATTCTTGATAATTGTATGGCATTCTTGATGCTTATGTGTTATTTGCACCGAATCTTGTAATTGGAGGACGAATCGTATTCTTGTGGGTATAAAAGTGATTAGAACCCTAGGTTGTATCGTATGATACCATTCTTGGTGTATCGGGTAGGAAATCGCATGTTTGGGGTGTCGGCTTCCTCGTTTGATGTTCCCCCCGACCCCCGTGGTGTCCCAACGGATTCCGTCTATCGTGCCTATGCCTAGTTTGATATTTCGGGTACCGTTCGTAGGTTGTATGAGTCTTATATATTGCATGCTAGTTGAATTGGTATCCCGCTGACCTAGGTGAAAGGTGTATGAACCCCTTAGGACTATTCTTAGCATGTGAAGGATCACGCATAGGTTCTGTTATACGTTTTCTCCCCTTCCCAATGTGTTAATGTGGGTTGCATGTGCTTGCTACATGTTATGTGTGCATGTTACCCCGATTTGGTTGAGAGCAATCGGGCTATACGGGCAGTCGGGTGGGCTGAGAACCATACCGGCTGTTAACCAGGTTGGTAGAGACCGGTCAGGTATATAAATATTATATAGGACTAAGTTCCACTATACGGGCAGTCGAATGGGTTGAGAACCATACCGGCTGTTAACCAGGCTGGTAAAGACCGGTCAGGTATATAAATATTATATAGGACAAAGGTCCACTATACGGGCAGTTGAATGGGTTGAGAACCATCCCAACTGTTAACCAGGCTGGTAGAGACCGGTCAGGTATATAAATATTATATAGAACTGCGGTTCATCAGTCGGTTCCGATCGGCTCCTCCGTAATGTGAGACGGGGCAGGGTGCTGCGGGGCCGTGTCAGAGCTATATGCGCTCACCCTCATGTATGGGCATGCGATTGGTCCTGTGGCGCCAACAAAGTGTGCTACGTGATGAGATATGGATGAGTGTGTTTATGAGTATATTGGGGGATGTGACTATGGGATCTATGCTGGGGATTGTTTATGTTGGGTTATGATTATTAATTGTGCTCAGCTTTATCTGTCTTGCCTGTTGTGGATTGTATACCCTTGTTATAACTGTTGCTCGTGTCTAGCCTTATCTGTCGAGTCATTCCCGATTTTAAAAGCTAGAGTCTCGTAGGATATATCTTCATGCTTTAAAATGGTTTTCGTATATCTATATATATCTCTATATGTATTGTATTTCAACGCGTTGGAGTGGGTTACCAGCATCTCTCGCTGAACAGATATATTTGGCTTTCAGGCACAGAAGAATAAGTCACTGGAGCGCGCTAGAACTTGGAACGTAGAAGTAGATTGTTTCCCTTTCGGCCTGCGTGCCATGTTATGCATTTACGTTTTGAGGATATTAGTTAGTTAGCCTGTGCACCTGAGTTCTCTAGCTCAGGTGTGGCATAGCACCCCGCACTCTGGTATTATGTTTTGGGATCTAATGAGATTTCACCTTTATTTGGTAAGTTTTAAATATCTTGAAAATCTGGGGTGTTACAAGAACATACCAAAAGATCATAATGATCATATCTTTAAGAAAAGACACCTTAGATAAAACCAAAAACACAAGATGAACTTAGATCTTACCCTCCTAGATGCTCAAATATATGAAAGGTTGAATCTTGGAAGCAACTCTTGAAGTTTTGGCAAAGTTTCAACTTGGCTTGGAAGAAAAGCTACTCACCTTTTTAGAGAGAAGGTGGAGCTAGATTTTTAGAAAAGTGTAAGGAGAGAGTGAAGGTGGTCTACTAGGTTAGGTTACAATACCAACAACAAGTGAAAGGTCAAGAATACCCTTACTAACATAAGTAAGTGTAAGGGAACAAGGGAATTCCTTACAAAGCTTAAGGTACAACTTTGACTTAGGGGTTGACTAGTCAATTACTAGTCCCCGACTATTGAATTTTCAAGATTTTAGGAATTAAATCACCAACTGAAATAGGATTAATTACTCAATTAGTCCCTTAATTGAATTTGGATTTCGGGGTGTCACATCCTCTCCCCCTTCAAAGAAGCTTTGTCCCCGAAGCTTGGGTATGACGAATTAAAAGCAAACGGTAAAAGGAAACAACATTGCGACAAGAGGTTCAAAAACAAACTCTTTTGGTCAAAGCTCAGAAGGATTCACAAGAATTTCAAAGCAAGAAAGAAGGCATTTCAAATCAATGATTGGCAAGAGTTTAATAAACGGATATTTTGAGCACCACGAACTCTAGTCTCAACACAAACACCAACTTCTAGCCAACAACTAAGAACTAGACAACCAACTCAAAACACCAACTACAAAACTATCTAAACAACAAAACAAGAAGCAAGGGAAAGCATCAAACAGCTAACAAACGATAACAACGGCTAAGGGGATAACAACAACTAAGGAAGGCGAACAAGATGGCCACAACTCCACTCTAGAAGAACTCACTCTCCGACTCCTCGGTGTCTTCATCAGACTCTTCGTCGACTCTTCCTTGGCTAGAACTGGCCTCAAGCTGGTCCAACCTCCGGTTAACTGCGACGGACGGCGTCTTCATAAAAGCGGAGCGACTAAACCAGCTACTCAAACTACAAGCTAACAACCACGGTAAACAAGAGAGAACGACTGAACACACAACTGAGCAAACAACTACCAACGAACATACTATCAAAACAAGCAAGGGAAGCAACAAGGTTCCACAATGAAAATGGTCGGCTTGCAAAACGGATGACAAAGCTTAAGAGATGGGTTGCAAACGAGGTTTTAAGCAACAAAGGTGATCGCCACTAACCAAAGTTAGAGAAACCAAGGGTTCAAATTAAAGTGGTGAGATAGATAGGTTTGTCACAACGAAGTTCAACACCAAAACCGTCGGTTAACAAAACGAGAGACAAGACTTAGAGATAGGTTGATGGTTCACAAAGGTAAGACAAGAAAGAAAGATAAGGTGATAGATAAAAGATTTATCGAAAAGGAAAGCTAACTTCACACCGAGCCTAACTCCTGCTCAAAACTAGCCAACGGTCTACTCAAAACAATACGGCTCAGCTAAGGAACAAGCCACAAACAGAAACTGACACCACGAGAACTCTAAACTAGATCACTCGTGATCACGGAACCAAGGTTGCATCTTCAACTGATCTCTGCTGGCTTCTTCAACCAAAGGAAACAAGGTACCTCCACTACTTAACTTGAGCTCGGCATCTGCTTGAGCTTGATCCGTCACTTCTGACAAAAGCTTCAACTGCTAGATCCAAAACACGAGTTGGATGTCCTTCTCTCCGGCTCTAGGGTGAACTTGATGCATGCTACCGACTTAACACTCGCATTAGCACACCACTTCTAACTCTCTACAAAGCAATGCTTGAAACCTCAAAACTTCGGTCCGGATGAAAGGTTCAAAACAGGGACGGTAACAAAGGAGAATGGTAACTCTGGGGAATGAAGGCTCACAAGAAGAGATTCGGTTCAACAGAAAAGATTAGAGTGAAGGGTTTGGGTTCAGAAACTCAAGGACCACGTTACATAGGAGTAGAATCAAAGTCATCAAAGTTGCAACTTAGGAAATAAGGTTGCCACGTTGCACAGAATCGTTAGAAGCGGGGAATAAAACAACGACGTTCGATTCAAAGGGACGATCAAGGTAAGAGTTAAGATTCAACAATTCGAGGACCATGTTGATTAAGAAGAAGATGATTGTAAACAAGGTTACAACTGAAGGAGTAAGGAATCAAAACGGGGTTTTAGGGATTGAAAGAATTTCCCCACGGAGGGTATCCGATTTGAGCTCATGGATAACAATAATTAGGAAGGGGAGCAAGATTTTCAAAGTCACAACTTAGGAAAGATGACGTCGTAACCTTGAACAGAGTCAAATCAAGAGAGGAACAAGAACGAGGTTTGAAAGAATTGAAAGGATTTCCTAATGAAGGGTACTAGATTTAGGCTCAAGAATAACGTAGGTTAAGAAAGAAATGAAGATTTTCAAGATTACAACTTAGGAAAACGAGGTTGTCATCTTGTATAGAATCAAATTAAGAACGAAACGAGAACGACGCTCGAAGATATAGGAAAGATTTCTCAGAAAGAGACTTTTGGTTTGACAAGAAGAGGATAGGAAAACGGCTTAAAGAGTGTTAAGGATAACTCTCGAACAAGCTAACGCTCGAAGCTAACATGCAAGGAAAGGCACAAAGACGAAGGGAGGTGCAACAAAAGGGTACAAAACTTACTTCCACGGTTCTCACTTGCATCTGTCTCACAACTGTTGATTTTGCCTTGCCGAGGTTGTTGTTGAGTCCGTTGAAGTTTTCCTCTTAAACTTGCACTCGAAGGACCGGTGACCTTTCTTGCCACAAGCAAAGCACTCTATCGGTTTCCCAAGACAGTCGACGCCGGGGTGGTCACCTCCACACTTCTTGCAAATGGAGCGCCTTCCCTTAGCCTTGATCTTCCGGCTCGGTTTGGGAGCCTTACATCTCTTAGAGTCGTCTCTTTGAAGGCTTCTTGTTGATTCAGCACCAGTAGCTGTCAAACTCCTAACCACAGGTGAAACGCTTTCGTCAAGCTTCTTCTTATGGTTCTCCCAAATTCCTTTTTGAACTTACTGAACTCGGTAGAGGTCGGTTACACAAAGGTAGGCCTCCTTGACTCGAGCAGGATAGAACTGTTCACGTAACTTAACCTTCAGGTCTTCCCCACTGAACTCCGGAGCTTGTCTACAAGCTGGCCTTTCAAGCATCCACCACGAGTCCTCTTCTTGCCGAAGGTAGAACGTAACCAACTCCACCTTGCGATTCTCCGGGCATACCACAACTTTGAAGATCTTGTCAAACATCCGGATCCACTCGTCCAGCACTGCGGGATCTTCTTCACCGGCGAAGGTCGGGGGACGGAGACTTGCGACTTGGTGTACTACGTCACGATTCCCATTTTGAGGAGGGTGGTTGATGAGGAGGGCGTTGCTTAGGGTCTGGGTGATCTGTGACAGCTAATGGAGGCTTTGAGCTAACTGTTCACTGGTGACTGCTTCTGAAAACCTTGCTCGACGTCCCGATGGTGCCATCCTCGACTTCTACAGCAACAGCACGATAACGGGAGGAAACTTAGGGCCCGCACCCTTACCTGGTGCCTTAACTAAAGAGAACCAAAGCTAAAGGGAAAACAAGCACATAAAACACAACAGAAAACAACACAAGAACTCACAAACTCACCGCGCGTCCTAAAGTCCTAAGCCTAACACATAGATTCTTAAGGTCACCTTAAGGTCTCAAACCACACTTAGCCACTTAGAGAGTCTAGACATAACTCCTTCCTAGGCTCAAACTTGGCTTTGATACCAACTGTAACACCCTCTAAAAACAAGCTATTTAAAAGCCTTAAACATGCAGATAACTGAGCTAAAAAACAAACACAGCGGAAGACTGAAAGATAACTAGATAAACATAAATCCAAAACACGGGGTGTTATGCCACGTTCACCAAAAGGATGAACGCTACGGCAACATCTGCAATGTTTACATCTAATCCATAGTCTCAAAGGGCTACAACTAAACTGGCACACAGGCCACAAAACAAGAGGGAGAAGCTACACTAGCAAGCACTAGACCGCGCACTCGTCTCGACATCACCTGAAAGAACACAATAAAACATGGGACGACGCCCGGTCAGCGAATAATGCTGGTAACCCACCAATACCTGTTAAGTATCATACATAGATAGGATATGTATACAAAAGCATTTCGAAACGGAATACATATATATAAGTCCAAAACCAAGAATAATTGTCAATACAAGACTCACGCTCTCAACAAGAACACGGGAACACACCCCAAGACCACAAAGAATAACCACAACACAAAGGCTAAAGACAAGACCGATGGCAACACTTGCCTAGGCAACACATGCCTTTGTGACGACACACGTCACAAGAAGAGAACTCACAATAAGGAAGGCATATCAACGGCTACACAAGCCCTCGTTGATATGCCTTCCTTATGCCCGGTTCCAACCTTACGGCTACCCCCAACCATATATCTAGTACCAACCTTTACCCCCAGGACCCCTGTACACCAAGTCCAACCTTTCCCTCCGAGGACCATCGTCCCCTCTCCAACAGATCTCCAACAGAACCACCGATTTCATTGTACACGAGGGTACCGATCACACACACGGCAACACATGCCACCCAAGAATCACGTGAACTTTACACAAAGGTCAGAACTCCATAATCACGTCATGGCCACCACGAGGACCACTGCAATACCTTGGTGACTAGTGTCCCATACCACTAATCGTGCAATCCAGGTAAAGCCACACACACATCACACCTCAACAGGAATCAATCAACGGATCACAACGAAGATGTGCAACCATACTAAATCAAGGAATGGAACACAGTCCAACAACAACAATGATGAATAACACAAGTTATCATCAACCAATAGGAAGGTACAAACAACACACACGCTAGCATTTAAACACCAAACTAACATGCTTATCAAACGGGTAAACCAAACGTAGTTCCGAAGAACACACAAGACTCATCACAGTTCAACGAAACACAATGTTGAACACTTAGCACGATTCAAGACACCAAAACCTACACGGATTCCTACCATATAGTTCTAGACATACGAAACATCAAGAAGACACTCAAATAGTTCCACAAAAGAACATCGGGAAGTCAAAAGAGCAAATACCGAGTTAAAAGAATCACGGGGAACAAATCCCAATCAAATACCACAGTGTTCCCCGCGGGTGGACCCACGCGTAGGCTCCCACCCGTGGTTCCGTCCGCGGGTACACTACCCACTGGCTTATGTTCCCCGCGGGTGGGCGGCAGGTTGGAGCTCTACCCGTCGTTCCGCCCGCGGGTACATATACCTGTACAAAATAATCCCTTCGGGGATTTTCAACTCCAAGCTCAAATTCAAGTCCAAAACATGCCAAATCTCACCAAATACAACAAAATGACTTGAATCAAAGGAAATGCCAAGCAATGGCACACAAGAACCCCAAACACAAGCTCTAGATATGCATTTTCACAAGACAATGCATAAACACTCACATTTCATAGCAAAACACATGTAGAATCCAAGAAATATTCATATAGGTAAGCAAAATAGATTTTCTAGAGCATGGGTTACCTCCTATAGACTAAAGACTTCACTTTACACCTCAACAAGCTCCTCACTAGGCTCACCTTCCAAACCCACTTCAAGAACATACCAAAAGATCATAAAGATCCTATCTTTAAGAAAAAACACCTTAAATAAAACCAAAAACACAAGATGAACTTAGATCTTACCCTCCTAGATGCCCAAATATATGAAAGGTTGAATCTTGGAAGCAACTCTTGAAGTTTTGGTAAAGTTTCAACTTGACTTGGAAGAAAAGCTACTCACCTTTTTATAGAGAAGGTGGAGCTAGATTTTTAGAAAAGTGTAAGGAGAGAATAAAGGTGGTCTACTAGGTTAGGTTACAATACCAACAACAAGGGAAAGGTCAAGAATACCCTTACTAACATACGGAAGTGTAAGGGAACAAGGGAACTCCTTACAAAGCTTAAGGTACAACTTTGACTTAGGAGTTGACTAGTCAATTACTAGTCCCCGACTATTGAATTTTCAGGATTTTAGGAATTAAATCAGCAACTGAAATATGATTAATTACTCAATTAGTCTCTTAATTGAATTTGGATTTCGGGGTGTCATAGTGCAACACTCTAACTTGATATTACTATAAACATTGGTTCAGTAAATCAACAGTATGGCACCATACAGAAGACAATCAAGAACTCCGGAACCCGCCACACACGATCCCCTGTCTCAAACTCTACAGCAACTAACCCAAGTCGCCCAAGCACTGAGCGACGTAGCTCTCCGCAACAACAGACCACCCCCACCACCACCAAACACAAACCCCGAAATCGCTCGACAAGTTTCGAATCATCGACCACCCACTTTCTCAGGAGAAGAAGATCCCGCAATCCTCGAGGAATGGATTCGGATCTTCGACAAGATCCTGAGATTGGTAGAGTGCCTAGAAGAACGTCATGTGGAGTTAGCCTCGTTCTACTTCGGACACGAGGCGGGATCTTTGGTGGGTCCACGAAGGGCCCACTTACAGACAGGAACCAGGGTTCAACTAGGAAAACCTAAAAACACGACTGCGAGAACGATTCTACCCAGCACACATAAAAGCATCCATGCACGAAGAGTTCCTCCACCTGAAACAAGGAACGACTACCGTCATGGAATACCATAAACGGTTCCTCGAACTGGCACGCTTCGCACCAGAATTGGGCCCCACAGAGGCAACCAAGATAGAAAGGTTTATATCATGCCTCAACTTCGAAGCCCGGAAGGCACTAGTAGTAAGCGGACCCCAGACCCTCAACGAGGCTTACTCCAGTGCCGCCAATCTCTATCGAATCCAACTACTACAACGAGGGGTTCAGGAACAGATTCGAAAAAGGAACGCAGGAGGTGAAGCACCACCTATGAAAAGAACGAGAAACGACGCTTACACAAGGCCAAGCAATCCAGCTGGCCAGAGGCCACCCCTAGGAAACAACGAAGCTAATACAAGGAGCTTCCCTTGCCAAAGATGCATCGAAGACCATAGAGGCAAAGACTGCATGGGAACCCCTAGCGATGCCTCAACTGCGGAGGAAAAGGACACAAGTCTTTCCAGTGCACTCAACCCTCGAACTCACGCCTTACAGTCATGGGCCAACGCGGAGGCACAAACAATCAAGGGAATTACGGTGCTCCCGGAAAGGTGTTCGTCATGAGCCGCACACAAGCCGAACTCGAGAACGAGGGCAACCTCGATGAAGAAAACACGGCCCCAGGAGACGAAGATCCCGCAAACTAACCAGAAGAAAACCAAGGAGACAAGTTCTGTTTAGGATAACTAGCGAATCCCCTGTAACTACCCTCGTAGTAGAATTACTTGTTTAGATTAGCTACTTCGAAATTATTATAAATAAAGAAGCAAAATCAAAATGATTTAGCATAAAGAAAAAGGACTAGACTACCTCGAAAACCCGCATCAACAACAAGAAGGACCGACCAAATCTTCTACCACTAGAAGACAAAAGAAGGAAAAAGCCAAGGAATGCACAACAAAGGAAACTAATGTCATCAATGGAAATTAAACTCTAAACCTCCCACTTAGAAACCCAAATCCTTAACCATTAAACTATAAGTGTTTCTTGAAACCTCAAGGGAACACTCCCTTCTTAAACCCCTAAAAATCCCTAAAACCCACAAAATCCCCAAATCAAAAACCCTTTTTCTTCTTCCACACTCCCTCACCCTCTCTTCCTCTCCCTCTCGCCTCTCACCGTCGACCAGCGCTACTCGAATACCACAAACACCCCGCCAGCTACCGCCACCAATCAACCGCCGACAGCCGCCCAGGCGACACCCCCACCGTACGCCTGCCGTCGCCGCCCTGGGAGCCGCCCGCAACACCACCACCGCCCGTCGCTCGCCTGGTCGAACCCCACTGCCACACACCGCCGCTGCCAGCACAGCCCCCAGCTACGCCCAGGTCCACCGCCACCTCGCCATCGACCCGAGTCGTCGCCAAGGCCGAGCCACGCCGTCGCCCCCCTTAGCTGTCGGAGAAACCCTGTCTCCGGAAACTCGCCGGAACCGCCGGATGTCCGCCGGAAAAACACCACTTAAGAGAAATCTCAAAATGCCAAAGAAGCCCGTTGGTATCCGAATCCCGGAATGGAACGATGCCGATTACACAGTGATCGGAGGTAAAGCCCTCAAACCCGACCAATTCTCTCCGGAGTTGGTCGATATGCTTAAGTTTCAAGGACTCTTGGACACGTATCTCACCATCAAAGGGGATACATACCCCGAATTGGTGAAAGAATTCTATCACCATTTGGTAGCCGTCAAGCGGGGTGATAAATTGGAAATCACTGCTAAAGTCCGAGGCAAGGAGGTCACACTCTCCGAAGGCCGCTTGGCCAAACTCTTGAGACTGACCACCACGGGTGTGTCGGACTACGACCGAATGGGGTGGATCGGTACCCAAGACACGGGGTATAATGATTACCTCAGGTACCTACTCGGAAAGGAAGAAGGCTTCACCTCGGCCACCCGCCCAAACAGGAAATGGCTAATCGCTGAACAAAAGATACTAGTCATGATTGTAACGGATAGCTTGTTGCCCACGAGCAACAAGAGTAAGAATGTGGGAAGCTTGGAATGCACCTTCTCCTACTTCCTAAAGCACAAGATCAAGTTCATCCTACAGGCCCTTATGCTAAAACACATGGAGTTTTGCAAGACAAGCAACCGGCTTAGTCTGCCCTACGGGATGATCCTAAGTTGGATCATGGAGAAAAAGGGGGTGGACTTAAGCCACACAGAAGTCAAGCCCGTAAGCGGAATGATTTTCAATGCCCAGAACCTCCGCCGCAACGACATCTACTACACGGAAGGGGGACAATACATCACCATCGAGGAGGTTTGTCTAAAACCGGAGGAAGAACGTAGAGAACTGGTAGACCAACTAGACATCTCCAACAAGAAACTAAGGAAAGCAAGGCAAGAGTGTAAATGGCAAGGGGAACAAGAGGAACAGGAAGAGGAAAGCGAGCGTAACCCACCAGCCCCCACACAAGAAAGAGAAAATCCGGGAAACCAAGATCAGGAATCCATCAACGAGCGCATCCTCGCGCAGCTTACCTGGCAAAACCAAATCATGGATGAAGGGTTCTCATCCCTAATCCACGCAACACGCGCACTAGATCAAAGGGTGGCAACAATCGAGACCATATTGGGCATACGCGGGCCGTCCAGCTCAGGAGCAGGAAACCAAGGTAGACACGAACTTTCCAATCACCACCTCACCAGAGATCCAATCTACCCCAGCGAAGACAACACATGGAGCCACACTTCCTAACCGGGAGGCTAAAATATGTGACGTCCAGGGGTGAAAGAATGGATCCACGCACCGGCTTCGGGGACGAAGCTTCTTGTAAGGGGGGGAGAGTGTAACTCCCCGTGTTACGACCTCTAACCCAAACTAATTATTTAATTACTTACCCTAAAAAGAGAATTAAAATCCATTAATTAACTAAAAAGGGTCCACGGACCCTTATCCCTATCCCTAAAACCAACCCCTTAGTCCTGTAAGGAATAGAATTAGCAAGCCCATACCATTTAGACCCTAATTCCCAAAAGAATTCTCAAAAATTCCCATAAGAGAAATCAAGAAAGAAGAGATCTTAAAGAAAAACCCTTCATAGTGAAGGAATTTAATTAAGGCTAAGAGGTAACCCATTTCTCAACAAAACCTATTTCTTTGCTATGATCTTCTTCTTTGGCTCCTTCTATACGCTTGTGTCTTGATGAAATCTTCTATGATAATTATTGCATGATCTTGATGATTGATGATATGATTTTATGTGTGATCTTGATGATCTTGATGATGATAAGAGGAACTTGATAATTGTGTGATATTCTTGATAAATCTGGATATTTCTTAATATTAAAGATGAACTATGATCTTGATGATTTAAATATGATTAGAGCCCTAGGTTGAATCGTGAATTTCGTATTGGGATATTCTTGGTATACTTGGGGGGGAATTCACATGTTCGGGTGTTGATTATGTTTAGAAGTCAAGATATGGTGTGTTCTATGTGATTCTTGCTTTTGATCCGTTAATTGTCTACGTTGAGTCGTCATTTGCGTTTAAAAGTGTCTAAGAATGGTTTCGGGTTCCACGGAGGAACCCGGGACTTATATTTTGGAAAAGGAGTCAGTAGGGGGTAGGTGGGGGTAGGGGGACCCGCCACCTACCCGCTGCCCGATTTACCGCCGCCGGCAGCGGGCAGACGTCTGCCACCTGGGCACCCGCTGCCTGGAGGAACTTCGCCGGCGGGCAGCCGTCGGGTGGACCTCCACCTGTCGGCCACCCGCTAGATTTTTCACACTTTGGGACTTTGGCTTCCCCGTTTGATGTTCCCCAATCCCCCGTGATGTTCCAACGGACTCCGTTTGTCGTGCATGAGTCTAGTTTAATGTTTCGGGTACCGGTCGTAGGATAAAAGAATCTCGTGTATTGCATGCTAGTTGAATCGGTAACCCGTTGGCCTAGGTGGAAGATGTATGAACCCCTTAAGACTATTCTTAGTATGTGGATAATCACGCATAAGTTTTATTTATACGTTTTCCCCATTCCCAATGTGTTAATGTGAGTTGCATGTGTTTACTATGTGTTATGTGTGCATGATACCCCAATTTGGTTGCGATCAAATTGGTTATACATGAGTTGCGGTTCATTATCTTTGCTGCGGTCAAACTGGTTACTCATGAGCTGCGGTTTCATTCTCCTGGCTGCGGTCAGTATCTCACTTCTAGGGCGGCGGTCCACATGGGCCTCGTGTGCTGTCGTCCACCGACTGGACGCGTCAGGCGGTGTGTAGGGCCACTAGCCCGTGGAAGGCCATAGTCCACCGAATGAGTTGTCGGGCGGTGTGTAGGGCTATGGTCGGCTGCGATCCACCGAGTGTATGTGCCAGCGGTGTGTAGGGTCGTAGTCCCCAAAGATCCTAGCAACCGAATGAGTCCCTTCGGCGGTGTGTAGGGCTATGATCAGCTACGACCCACCGACTGAGCTCGTCAAGCGGTGTGTAGGGTCGCAGTCCCAAAAAGAGGATCACAGTCCACCGTCTGAACTCGTCAGCGGTGTGTAGGGCTATGATCCGCCATTGAAACTATTGACGGTCTATACAATTGGCTGCGGTCAATTCCTTCATGTTGCAGTATGAGGTAGGGTGCTGCAGGGCCGTGTTAGCTCTATATGCACTAACCCTCATGTTTGGGGCATGCGATTGGTCCTGTGGCGCCACTAAAGTGTGCTTGTGTTACAAGGATATTGATTGAATGCTGATGTGAATGATTTGAAAGTGAACTGTGATCTTAGATATGTGTTTTTATGATGTTGTCTCTATATAATTGATTATGACTGTTGAATGTGTTTATCCCTATCTGTCGAGTCTAATCCTGATTTTAAAAGCTAGAGTCTCCTAAGTATATATATTCCTGCTTCAAAATGGTTTTACAATATCTATATATATATATATATATACATATATATATATATATATATATATATATATATACTTACCTATATTGTATTTTAACGTGTTAGAGTGGGTTACCAGCATTGTTCGCTGAACAGATATATTTGACTTTCAGGCACAGATGAGTAGACTCCGTAGTGCGCCAGAGATCCGAAGCGTAGATAGTTAGTTTTCCTTTCGGCCTGCGTGCCATGATGATGTATTGACATTGCTTTGAGGATATTTAGTTAGTATAGCCTGTGCATCTGAGTTCTCCAGCTCAGAATGTGGCATATCACCCCACACACTTGTGTTTAGTAATGCTCTATTTTGGGATTTAATGAGAAATTACCTTTATTATATAAGTTTTAAAAGTTTCGAAAATCTGGGGTGTTACAGATGGTATCAGAGCCTAAGTTTGACCCTAGGACGAGACTTTTAAGACTAGACTTTAAGACATTAGGCTTGGACTCTAAGTATTTGGGAACATAGGATACAGAAATCATAGGACGCACGGTGAGATTGTGAGTATACCCGTCATCACATAACCCTCCCTCACTCTACCCTTCGTTTAATTTAAAGAACTTCCCCCCTCCGCTTATCGCATCAAGGTAAGGGTGCAACACTCTAACTCGATATTACTATAAACATTGGCTTAGTAAATCAGCAGCATGGCACCAAACAAAAGACAATCATGAACTCCGGAACCCGCCACACACGATCCCCTGTCTCAAAGAATCTCAAGGGTAGGCTAGTAAAAGAATTACCTGCTATCTCCTCCTCAACTAAACCCTCCGTCTCCGCCAGCTATCGCCCCATGACGAAAACTCTACCTGACAGCCTAGCCCCGGTTGCTCCACGACTCGAGCTCCCTCCTGTTGCTCCTCCAGATCCCGGGGGTGGTGGCAACGCCCTTTGGTTGGCTGGCTGAGGGCACTCGGCGATCTTATGTCCCCTATCCCCGCAACGGAAACATCGGAACGCTTGACCATGGCAATCCTGGCCCGCATGCACTTTCCCACATCTTCGGCATGCGAATGTTATAACTTGACCTCCAGGCTCCGCTCGTGTTAGTCCTTGGGTTGGAGAAGGTGCATTCTTGGCTTGGAAGTTCTGTTTGGGCCTCTTGAAGTTGGAAGATCCTCCACTCTCGGTCCTTTTCCTTGCAAGCTCATAAGATCCACGTTGTAGTTGCTGCACCCAATACAAGTCCGCGGTACTCAAGTATGCTTCCTTCAACGAACTTGGACTACTCATTGTTAAAGCCTTTCGTGCCTCGTAGTTCAAGCCGGCTACGAACCTCTCAACTTTGGCGAGCTCGGTAGGGACAAGCATCCTGGCGAAGCGAGCGAGCTCTAGAAACTTCTTGTGGTAGTTAACCACCGATAAGGAACCTTGTTGGAGGTGCAGGAACTCCTCATATATCGCGGCTTGAACATGTGCCGGATAGAACATCTCACGCATTCGATCCTTCAAGGCCGTCTAATCAAAGCCAGGCTCCTCGAGGCAAGCTGGGCCCTCGTGTACCCACCACAAGTCGGCCACGTGGCTGAAGTAGAACGTTGCAAGCTCCACTCGCCGCTCCTCTGGTCACCCGACAACAGAAAAGATCTTGCCAAACGTCCTTACCCACTCTTCAAGAACAACGGGGTCTTCCTTGCCCGCGAACGTCGGAGGTCTATGACCTTACACAAGGCGCCCTATATCCCTATGCCCGGCAGGCTGAGGAGGTGGCACGGGATGGTTGTTGTGCAACAACGCCTCGCTGAGGGTTTGCATAGTCTGCGTAAGCTGTTGTAGATTTTGGGCAAGCTATTCGTTCGTCGGGGTTTCCGGTGTACGTGTACGCTGACGGGGAGGCATCGCAAAGCTTCTATAATAACAACACTGTTACAAACAAAACAACAAGCAAGCAAACAACTGAAATCAACACACAGCTCACCGCGCGTCTTAAGAGTCCTAAGCATAAACACTTATATTCTTACGGTCGTCTTAGGGTCTCAAACAACACTTAACCACATAGAAGTCTAGAATCTATAATCCTAGGCTCAAACCTAAGCTCTGATACCAACTGTAACACCCCCGATTTCCAGACCAAATTAAACTTAAATATGCAGATAATCAAACCACAATATAAGTAAAACACAACGGAAGTCTAACTATTTAAAACTGGAAAACGAAGAGTGTTATGCCACGTCCACACTTAGGTGAACGCACAGGTGAGAACAACGTCAACATCATCAGTCTAACAAGGGACAAGGTCACATCAAAAACAATCTAATGTTCATCATAAAAGGCACACATGCCCACAACAAAACTAACAATGTTTGAGGGAGCTACACTATCAATCACTAGATTGCGCTCACCACTACTCGGGACCTGAAAAGTACATAAATAAATGGGACGACGCCCGGCCGGTGAATAATGCTGGTAACCCACCAATACATGTTGAGTATCATACATCGATAGTATATACAAAATCATTTTCGAAACGAAATACTGTATATATAAGTTCAAAGCCAAGGATAGAAGTCAACCACAAGACTCTATATCACTCTCAATATGAATAAGGGAAAACACATCCCAAACACATTAAGACATAACAACAACAACACAAGTACAACTCAAGGTGTATTCTACCATCACCCAGTAGAATACCACCCGACATACTCAACAGGTAAGAATAGAGAAACACACTTCGGCAACACATGCCTTCGTGACATCACACATCACGAATCAAGAATCCTTCCTTGTGCCCGGTTCCAACCTTATGGCTACCCCCAACCTTATAGCTAGTTCCAACCATTACCTCCAGGACCCTTGTACTTCTGAGTCCAACCTTTTCTCTCCTTGGACCGTCGTCCCCCACTAACGACCACCAACAATTTCCACCAACAAAAGTACACGAGGGTACCAATCAACATTTTGGCAACACATGCCTCCCAAGAAATACGTGAACCCATCACACAGGTCAGAAACTCCATAATCACGTCATGGCCACCACGAGGACCACTGCCGTACATTGGTGACTAATGTCCCATAACATTAATCGTGCAATCCAGGTACAGTCAACGTATCACAACGAAGATATGAAACCATACTCAATAAGGAAAGGATCACAATCCGACAACAACGATGATCAACACAAGTCATCATCCACAATAGGAAAGAACAAACCACACACACTAGCATATAAACACCGAACTAGCATGCTTATCAAACGGGTAAACTAAACAATGTTACGAGGAACACACAAGACTCATCATGGTTCAACGAATCACAAGGTTGAACACTTAACATGACTCAAGATACCAAAACTTACATGGAATCCTACTATATAGTTCTAGACATACGAAACATCAAGAAGACACTCAAATAGTTCCACAAAAGAACATCAGGAAGTCAAAACATCAAATACCGAGTCAAAAGAATCACGGGGAACAAATCCCCAAACAACACCTTATATGTACCCTGCGGGTGGGGCCACGGGTGGACCCCCACCCGTGGTTCCGCCCGCGGGAACACACTCCCACATGCCTTGTACCCCACGGATGGGGCGGCGGGTAGGCCACTGCTCGCCATTCCGCACGCGGGTACCATGCCCTGAACAAAATATCCCTTCCGGGATTTTCAACACCAAGCTCAAATTCAAGTCCAAAACATCCAAAATCTCACCAAATACAACAAAATGACTTGAATCAAAGTAATAGCCAAGCAATGGCATACAAGAACCCTAATAACAAGCTCTAGATATGCATTTTCACAAGGCAATGCATCAACACTCACATTTCATAGCAAAATCACATGTAGAATCCAATAAATCATCATATAGGTAAGCAAAATAGATTTTGTAGAGCATGGGTTACCTCTTGAAGACAAAACATTCACTTAAAACACCTTTTCAAGCTCCTAACAAAGCTCACCTTCAACACCCACTTCAAGAACACACCAAAAGACCATAAAGATCTCATCTTTAGAAAAAGATACCTTAGAAAGCACTAAAAACACAAAAGGAACATAGATCTTACCCTCCTAGATGCTCAAGAGTAGGAAAGGTGGAATCTTGGAGACAAACTTTGAAGATCTCGGAGACCCCAAACTTAGTTTGTAGGAAAAGCTAGCTAAATTTTTAGAGAGAAGGAAGAGCTTATGTTTGAAAGTGTAAGGAAATGAATGAAAGGTGTCTTCTAGGTTAGCTTGGAATACAATCATGAGGTGAAATGTCTTCATTACCCTTACTAAGATGAAGAAGTGTAAGGGAACAAGGGAACTATTCAAAAAGCTTTAGGTACAGCACTTTGACTTGGTTTGACTAGTCAATTACTAGTCCCCGACTATTGAATTTTTTCAGGAATTAAAAGAATAAATCACCAATTAGATTAGGATTAATTACTTAATTAATCCCTAAATAGTATTTATATTTGCGGGGTGTCGCATTTTCATTATGCAATCTCGTGCAATACTATACTCAAACACAATCTCGTGCAAACATTCTCATTATGCAATCTCGTGCAATACTATACTCAAATGCAATCTCGTGCAATACTATACTCAAACTCAATAAGATGTTATATGATAAGTATACTTATACACTCGTTTGTAAATAGAATACTTTTCTGTGGAGGTTTCTTAGAGCCACAAGGACTCTATTGCTTTCATTTCTTAGAGTCGCAATGACTCGCTTTCTTAGAGTCGCGATGACTCGCTTTCTTAGAGTCGCAATGACTCACATTCTTAGAGTCGCAATGACTCACTTTCTTAGAGTCGCAATGACTCGCTTTCTTTACAAATGGATGAGGTAGGAACTTCACCGTAGCGTGAACGAACCTATCCCGGTAACGCCTCTAGCCGACCTATGCTCAATCTCATCCACCGAACCACTCTCTTGGTTCTAAACTCATCTCTGTGGAATCAGGTATCGAACTTTTAGTGTGCACACCCCCTGACCAGGTTTCCAAGCCTGGCGGGAAGTTTCCAACCTTGTAACATGGGAATACGTCGCGTTACATATACTTGGACCACAATGTCCATTTCTTTCTTCTCGAGAGGACGTAGTCCTAACGGGTCCTCCAAAATAAGGTTTTCGTCACCATAGATATATATAGATATATCACCATAGATATATATAGACATATACTTGGACCACAATGTCCATTTCTTTCTTCGCAACATTTAACTTATGCAAAGAGAAATGCACATACTTCTCAACTCATTCTCAAAAGACACGATAAAGATGCTCTACATGGAAATGAGATTTTTGGAAAATAATACTTAGGCTCACGTTGGCCACTTATGCACTTTTAAAACGTGATATGCTCAAAATGGTATTTACTGTAACCATATGTTTCTACTTTCTATTCGCTAAGAAACTCAACAATTCAATAAATCATGCTTGAAACTCATAACTTAAGAAATCTTCTCACATACACGTAGCAAGCAGTTAGCATGCTATTTGAACTCAAAAATATACTCACAGTAAACATACTCAACATTATGAACTTGGCAGTGAACTTCAACAATTTATTGTAAATACTTTAGGCATGCTTTGTTAGCGAAAACCAACCATTTAGGCTCATGCTTTTCTATTTACAAACATAAAATGTCATACTCAACTCATGAATTGAAACAAGTCTGGTAATTCATAAGTCCAAAAACAGTGAATGAAACCAAATACTTCTGCAACAATTTCTTTTTCAAAAACAATCATAAATAACTCAAAACTTAAATAAAACCAACGAAATCAAAGTCAAAACGTGCGTCAGGACGGCCTCGAGGTACCGAGCCGCAAGGGCCCGTGACACCTGGTCCGAAACGACAAGTAGCTGAGCCGCAAGGGCCCGGCCACTGCACAAGGAACAACTTCACGGACCTTGGTGCGGGGCTCAACTAGGCCCGCCCCTCAAACCGCCATTTCGCTGGCTCTAGGAAACAACCCTCTCCTAGGGCCGTTCCCTAGGCCCGGCTGGCCACGGCTCTAGCCAACGGTCCCCTTGTTGGGCCGGTGAATCTACTGGTGCATATTGCCTGTGCACCAGATGATTTCTTCTCATCTGCAAAACATTTCCAGACAATTCTAGCACATCCAAAACATCAACGACACATCATAGACACTTAATAGATCACTTAATAGCTCAAACGCTTCAAGAATCTAGCATTTCCACTCATTTCTACCTATAAAACAATGGCTTCACAGAGCCAAACTTAAGATGGGAGGCCATGGGGTTATACCTTTGTTACCTTTTCTTCTTGTTCTCCTTCCTTGTGTGGATTTCAGCCTTTACTCTACTCATTCATCACTCCATTCACCACCTAAACACCTCAAACAACAACACAAGCCAAGCCTAACAAAACTCAGAGATTGAAAGTTAAGAGAAGAGGAAACCTTAGGATGGGAAATGAATGGAGGAGATGAATGCTAAAACTTACTTTGTTTGCTTCTTTCTTTCAACAGAGCTCAAAGGTGAAGAGGCAAATGGAAGAGGTCAGGAGAAATGAAAACGATACTATTCTATTTATATGGGTGCAAAACCCTTGGTTGATGCCTAATGATTGGTTGAGGGAAAAAGGGTAAATTTGCTTGTTCAAAAATATCTCAGACAAAACTTATAAAAATCTCCTGGTTCACCTTGTATCATGGACCATAGTTTAGGAATGAGATTTTAAATAGTTTGGGGTTAAAAATACATTTTTCCAAAAATAATTTCTAGACAACCACTTAGTTTTGATTTCTCAGATTTCTCCCGGTTTTACTTAGATTGACTTTCGGATAAAAAACTAGGTACGCAATGTACCCGAGGATTTAGGATTTTTGAATTAAAATAAGTTCTGGTGTTGAATTCACTTAAAATGAACCCAAAATAATTTATTCAAATACTAAGTTTATCTCAAAAATTTTTATATAGTGTAAATGGCTATTATGGAATTTCTTAAAACCGAATTTATAAAATAAAATTTTGGGTTGTCATACTTAGCCCAAAACGGCCGGTGGTTTTTACATTGGTTTCCACGTCAAATTCTTGTGTCTGTTTATTTATTGATTCCATGCAAAAATCTTATCATTCATCTTTTCTTTGTGGAGAATTCAAGGACAAGGCACCCCAGGAGGAGCGTAGGGCGCCACTACCGCACCGACATGAGTTTGCCGAGGGACCCAGACTGACCCCATACGCTTCCTGACCCCGTTGACACAGCCCATAAGCACCAATGATGGATTTAATTTGTAACACCCCCAATTTTCACAATTTTCAAAAATATTTAAAACTTAGTAAAGAGACAAGGTCTACTCATCGAGATTAAAGTAACTCGGAAGCAAAAGAAAAAATACGGGAGATGTCATGCCACACCTATACATCTATAGGTGCACAGGCTAAATCTAAACGAACATACAAGTCATGATCATAACAATCCATGGCTCACAGGCCCAAAACTCTAACTAAAACAGTCAAGGGAGCTACACTATCTAACAACAGCTAGCGCGCACTCTAAAAGCTACTCAAGACCTGTAAAGCAATGTAAAGAAAGGGGACGACGCCCGGTCAGCGAATATTGCTGGTAACCCATCAATACGCGTTAAATAGCATATATAGATAGTATAAATCAAAACCATTTTCGAAATGGAATACAATATATATCAGTTCAAAAGTCATAGAGGAAGGTCAACTGCAAAGACTCAATTTCACTCTCAAAGGAACAAGGGAAAATCAACATCCCAAGACAACAACAAGACAAGATTACCAACTGTAACAAATACAACTCGAGATGTATTCTACTGATCACAAAGTAGAATACATCAAGACATGCTCAATAGCAAAGAAACACGTACACACAATGGTAACTACATACCACAGTGACAACTACATGTCACAAGAACACAATTCCAAGTTCCAACCTTATGGCTACCCCCGACCTTATTACAATTCCAACCTTTACCTCCTAGTGCCACCCTGTACTTCCGAGTCCAACCTTTTGCCTCTGAGGGAGGTCGCCCCCCCCCCCCCCACGAGGGTACCATTGAATATCATAGTACAAAACCACCAATCTTAATCATGGCCACACGAGGACCGCATCAGTACCTTGGAGATTAAGGCCCCAGAAACCATAAATCGTGCAATCAAGGTACATCAAATACACACGTTTACACACTGGAATCAAGCAATGGATCACAACAAAGATATGAAACCATTCTCAACAAGGAAGGATTACAATCCGACACCAACGATGGTCAACACAAGTTGCCAATCTCAATAGGAAAGAACAAACCGCACACACTAGCTGTAACACCCCGTGTTACGGCCTCCAAACCAAACTAATTATTTAATTACTTACCTTTAAAAGGGGATTAAATTCCCTTAATTAATTAAGAAGGGTCCACCATAAGCCATGGACCCTTATCCCTAAACCAAACCCTTAGTCCTATATGGAATAGAATTAGTAGATCCATATCATTCAGACCCTAATTAGGGCTCTTAGATATATATATAAGGACATAGGAGGCACCTAGAACTCACACCACAATAGCTTTCACCACACAAGAATTCCCAAGAATTCCCATAGGAGAAATCAAGAAGAGGAGATCTTAGAGAAAGACCCTTTATAGCCAAGGATTCTAATTAAGGCTAAGAGGTAACCCATGTCTCAACAAAACCTATTTTCATTGCTATAAATCTTCTTCTTTGGCTCCTTCTCTATGCTTGTGTCTTGATAAATCTTTTATGATGATTATGATATGATCTTGATGTTGATGAGATGATCTTATGTGTTGATCTTGATAATCTTGATGATTATAAGAGGATCTTGATAAGTGTGTGTTGATTCTTGATAAATATTGATGTTCTTGATTTTAAAGATAAAGTATGATTTTGTGATTTAAATATGATTAGAGCCCTAGGTTGAAATCGTGAATTTCGTATTGTGATATTCTTGGTATATTTGGGTGGGAATTCGTGTAACACCCCGTGTTACGAATCCTAAAACCAATTGATTAATTAATTAATTAATAGCCCAGGAGAAAGAATAAATTATAATGATTAATTAGGGAAAAGGCCACCGTAGCCCATGGGCCCAAATATATAAACCCAACCCCTAAACCCAATAGGATTAAACTCTAAATAAACCCTTGGATCTATAAATAGAAAACTTAGGGAGCACCTAGAACCCCCACACGCCTAGACGCCCCACCACCCCAGGAGAGCTCCAAGAATTCCCTTAGAAGAAATCAAGAAAGCAAGAAAGTTTAAAGAAAGATCCTTCATAGCCAAGGAATTAATTAAGGCTAAGAGGTAACCCATGTCTCAACAAAACCTATTTTCATAGCTATGATTTCCCCCTTAGGGTTTCCCCATATTATTGTTTATTAATGACTTGTGATAATTATTGTTGATGATTGATGTGATGATCCCATGGGGGATCTTGATAATCTTGATATTGAGAGATTCTTGATAATTATGATATTCTTGATTATTATATGGAGTTCCTGATGATTATGTGTTGTTCTTGATAATTGGGTGATGATCTTGATGATTATGTGTATTCTTACCGAATCTTGCAATTAGAAGACGAACCGTATTCTTGTTGATATAAAAGTGATTAGAACCCTAGGTTGTATCGTATGATCTTATTCTTGGATTATCGGGTGGGGAAATCGCATGTTTGGGTGTTGATTATACTTAGAAAAGCATGATAGGTTATGTGTCGTTCGTTCCTCGTATTTGAATCGTTAATTGTCTACGGGTTGTCGTTGATTGTGTTGTAAAGTGTCTAAGCATGGTTTCAGGTTCCATAACGGTTCCCGGGGGGTAAAGTGTGTGAAAAGAGTCAGTGGGGGGTAGGTGGGGGGTAGGGGACCCGCCACCTACCCATAGCCGTAAACCACCGCCTGGCAGCGGGTGGCCGGCGGGCGGGCAGCTGTCCGCCGGCGACCCGCTGCCCGGAACAGTAAAACCCGGCGGGCAGCCGGCGGGTGGCCCACCACCCACCGGCTACCCGCTGGAAAGTCGTCCCACCCGGGACCCCGGCTTCCCCGTTTGATGTTCCCCGTTCCCCGTGGTGTCCCAACGGACTCCGTTTATCGTGCCTATGTCTAGTTTGATGTTTCGGGTACCGTTCGTAGGTTTATGAGTCTATTATATTGCATGCTAGTTGAATTGGTATCCCGTTGACCTAGGTGGAAGAAGTATGAACCCCTTAGAACTATTCTTAGTAAGTGATGGATCACGCATAGGTTTTGTTATACGTTTTCTCCCCCTTCCTAATGTGTAATGTGGGTTGCATGTGCTTGCTATGTGTTATGTGTGTGTTACCCCAATTCGGTTGCGATCGGATTGGTTATCCTGAGCTGCGGTTCAGAAGCTGGCTGCGGTCAGATTGATACTCTTGGGCTGCGGTCCACCGTTTGGTTGCGATCAAACGTTTCTATACGAGCTGCCTTTTGTCCTTTTTCCTGGCTGCGGTCAGATGACATTCGCTTGGGCTGCGGTCCACCGTTTGGTTGCGATCAAACGTTTCAATACGAGCTGCGGTTCGTCCTTTTTCCTGGCTGCGGTCAGATGACATTCTCTTGGGCTGCGGTCCACTGTTTGGTTGCGATCAAACACTATGATGAGCTGCGGTTCATCGGTCGGTTGCGATCGACCCCTCCGTGTTGCGATACGGGGCAGGGTGCTGCGGGGCCGTGTCAGAGCTATATGCGCTGACCCTCATGTATGGGCATGCGATTGGTCCTGTGGCGCCAACAAAGTGTGTTATGTGTCGTGATATGGACGAGTTGTGATTACGAGTGTCTTGGGGGATGTGACTATGGGATTTATATTGGGGATTGTTCATGTTGGGTTATGATTATTGTTTATGCCTTGCCTTATCTGCCTTATCTATTGTGAACAGCATATGCTCGTTATAACTGTTGCTTGTGTCTGGCCTTATCTGTCGAGTCATTCCCGGTTTTAAAACTAGAGTTCGTAGGATATATCTTCATGCTCATTATGGTTTTCGTATATCTATATATATCTCTATATGTATTGTATTTCAACGCGTTGGAGTGGGTTACCAGCATCTCTCGCTGAACAGATATATTTGGCTTTCAGGCACAGAGGACTAGAGCACTGGAGCGCGCTAGAACTGGAGCGTAGAAGTAGAGTAGTTTCCCTTTTTGGCCTGCGTGCCATGCTTATGCGTTTACATTATTGAGGATATTAGTAGTTAGCCTGTGCACCTAAGTTCTCTAGCTCAGGTGTGGCATAGCACCCCATACTCTTGTATTATGTTTTGGGATTTAATGAGATTTCACCTTTATTCTATAAGTTTTAAATGTCTTGAAAATCTGGGGTGTTACAGTTGGTATCAGAGCCTATGTTTGACCCTAGGATAAAACTCTTAAGACCGGACTTTAGGACATTAAGCTTGAACTCTAGGTATTTAGGAACATAGGACTCAGGAATCTTAGGACGCGCGGTAAGACTGAGAAACCTACACATCACCTCCCCTCACTTCACCCCCTCTAATATTAAGAACTCTTCTCCGCTTATTACATCAAGGTGAAAGCACAAAATAATATCAACCTTTAACCACCAGGATGGCACCCAAGAAGAAACCGACAGGAACGCCGAGACACCCTACCCAGGAACTCCTGACTCAGAATTTACAACGCCTGACCCAAATTGCCCAGGCACTAAGCACTGTCATTCCTCAACCCCTACCAACGAACGAGAACTTGGAAATCCACCACCAAGTCTCGGCACACCAACCGCCCACCTTCTCGGGAGACGAAGACCCCACGACCCTCGAGGAATGGATCGAGACCTTCGACAGGGTATTCAGGGCAACCCAATGCCCCGAACACCGCCAAGTCGGGATAGCCTCCTTCTACTTCAAACACGAGGCCGACACCTGGTGGGCCCGTGAGGGACCTACGTACGAACACGACCCCGGATTCGACTGGGAAGGCCTGAAAACACGGTTACGAGAACGGTTCTACCCCGATCATCTGAAAGCCGTCACACGCGAGGAATTCCTCCATCTAAGGCAAGGGGCGGCCCCAGTCTCAGAATACTACCAACGATTCTGCCAACTGGCTCGCCTCACCCCCGAGCTAGTATCCACCGAAGGAATCAAGGTCAGGAAATTCCTAGCAGGCCTTAACCCCGAACACCAGAGGGCCTTGGCCGCCCAAGAACCAAAGACCCTCGGAGAAGCCTACGCCAAGGCGTGTCAACTACAACAGGTAACGAACCCGCCCCAAGGGACACGACTGGGGTATAAAAGGAAGCCCGAAAGAAGTCGCCCAATTCCCGCCAAAGAGTCTAAAAACCCCAAAACCACCCCACTGAGCCGGGCCATCACGCCGACTGCCCGGGGAAGGATCCTCACCCTAAGCAAGGCCAGGGTCGGAGATAGCAACATAGTCTCCGGAACCTTCCTAGTGAACGCCACCCCAGCCACCATACTATTTGACTCGGGGGCTACCAACTCATTTATAGCAACCGAATTCGCCACCCAGCTCGACCTTAACACCAGCACCAAGGTCCGGTTCCAAGTCAAGGTGGCCTCAAGCGAGATCATAAAATGTGATCGCATGCACGAACATGTGATAATCACCATCCAAGGGGTGGAATTTCCCAGCAACCTAATCCAGTTCCAACTGGATGGGATGCAAGTGATCTTGGGCATGGACTGGCTAGGGAAATTCCAAGTGCAAATCTTGTGCGGAGAGCAAAAAGTGGTCCTACGAGGACCAGACGGTAAGAGGGTGTCATACCGCAGTATCCGCCAGGATCCGGGGATCAAGCTTGTAAACATGATGAAAATTAAGAAGTATCTAGGGCAAGGAAACGAGGCCTTCTTATGCTCAGTCGAAGACCTCAACGCCAAAATACTCAAACCACGGGACATCCCAGTGGTAAACGAGTTCACCGACGTTTTTCCGGACGAAATTCCCGGGGCACCCCCTGCCAGAGAGGTCGAGTTCACCATAGACCTCACACCGGGCGCCGCCCCGATCTCTAAACCACCCTACCGGCTGGCACCAAAGGAAATGAAAGAACTGAAAGCGCAACTCCAAGAACTACTAGATAAGGGTTATATCCGGCCCAGCACCTCCCCATGGGGGGCACCGGTATTGTTCGTTAAGAAAAAGGATGGGAGCATGCGCCTGTGCATCGACTACAGGGAACTCAACCAGGTTACAATAAAGAATAGGTACCCCCTTCCCCGGATAGATGACTTGTTCGACCAACTTAAGGGGGCAGGAGTATTCTCGAAGATCGACCTAAGATCCGGATATCATCAAATCCAAGTGGCCAAACCGGACATCCAGAAAACGGCCTTCCGAACACGTTACGGCCACTACGAGTTTACCGTGATGCCCTTCGGCCTCACTAACGCACCCGCCATATTCATGGACCTCATGAATCGAGTATTCCGACCTTACCTGGATGACTTCGTCATTGTGTTCATTGACGACATCCTAGTCTACTCCCGAGATAAAGAAGAGCATGGGAGGCACCTTCGCACATCACTACAAACCCTCCGAGAAAACCAACTCTACGCTAAATTCTCTAAGTGCGAATTCTGGCAAGACAGCGTAGCCTTCTTGGGTCACGTAATAACCAAAGAGGGGATCAGGGTGGACCCCGCTAAGATTCGCGCCGTTAAAGAATGGACCACGCCAAGCTCACTCTCGGAGGTCCGAAGCTTCCTAGGCCTGGCAGGTTACTACAGGAGGTTTGTACCCGACTTCACCAAGATAGCCCAACCCCTCATTAAGCTCATGAAAAAGGAAACCCCCTTCCGATGGGACAACAACTGTATCTCGGCCTTCCAAGAATTAAAGGACAAGCTAACCACGGCGTCCGTGCTAGCTATCCCCTCCGGGACGGAAGAATTCGAGGTCTACAGCGATGCATCCAAGAAAGGGTTGGGATGCGTGCTGATGCAAAAAGGGAAGGTAATAGCATACGCATCCAGGCAACTCAAGACCAACGAAGAAAACTACCCCACCCATGACCTCGAACTAGCCGCTATCGTTTTCGCACTAAAGATCTGGAGACACTACCTGTATGGTGTGCAATGCAAAATCTACACCGACCATAAGAGCTTAAAGTATATCTTCACCCAAAAGGACCTAAACATGAGACAACGAAGGTGGCTAGAACTCATAAAAGACTACGACCTAGACATCCAATACCACGAGGGAAAAGCCAACGTCGTTGCAGACGCTCTAAGCCGAAAGACGACCCATTCCCTCAACACCACGTGGGTCCTACCGGACCAACTATACAGGGACTTCCAAAAACTACACTTAGAAATAATAGAGCAGGGACAAACCCGCCCTAATGCCTACCTACTCAACACGCAAGCCATACCCGCCCTCTTCGAGGAGATCAAAGCAGGGCAACATCAGGACCCGGAACTAGATAAGATTCGCCACGACCTAACCCAAGGGAAGGAAGGCCCCTTCGAGGCACACCCGGACGGTAGCCTCCGTTACAAAGGAAGGTGGTGTGTACCCTCAACACACCCCCACTTGAAACAACGGATCTTGGAGGAAGGACACAACTCCCCGTACTCAGTCCACCCGGGAGGTGACAAGCTATACCAAGACGTAAGGAGGACGTTTTGGTGGCCAAACATGAAGAAGGAAATCGCAGATTTCGTGGCCAGGTGCCTGAATTGCCAAAGAGTAAAGGCCGAACGATGCAGGCCCAAGGGACTCGTACAACCCCTCGAAATACCCCAAGGAAAATGGGATTCCATATCCATGGACTTCGTCGGAGGGCTACCCCCGACATGAACCGGCAAGGACAAAATCTGGGTCATAGTGGATCGGCTGACCAAAATGGCACGATTCATTGCCATGAAGGAAACCTGGACAATGACGCAACTAGCCCAAGCCTACATAAACCGAGTGGTGAAATACCACGGAGTCCCCCGAAACATTGTGTCCGATAGAGATTCCAGATTCCTCTCACAATTCTGGAAATCACTACAATCAGCATTGGGAACGCACCTAAAGTAAGCACAGCTTTTCACCCCACCACAGACGGCCAAACCGAGAGAACCATCCAAACCCTCGAGGACATGCTGAGAGCCTGCACACTAGACTTCCGAGGGACGTGGGAAGAACACTAGATCTCATCGAGTTCTCATACAACAACAGCTACCACGCGAGCATTCGAATGGCACCCTACGAAGCACTGTATGGTCAGAGATGTAGAACCCCATTATGTTGGGAAGATATGGTCAACCTGGTAACACTGGGCCGCCAATACCTACAAGACACCATAGCTAAGGTCAAACACATCCAGGAAAGGATGAAGGCCGCCCAAGACCGCCAGAAGTCTTACGCCGACCTAAAGAGGAAGCAAGCCGAATTCAAGCCTCGGAGACAAGGTCTGGCTAAGGATCTCGCCCACACGAGGAGTAATGAGGTTCGGAAGAAAAGGAAAACTCAGCCCCCGATTCATCGGCCCTTACGAAATCGTGGAGAGAATCGGAGAATTGGCCTACCGCCTCGCCTTACCGTCGAGCTAGAACGAGTCCACAACGTGTTCCACGTATCTCAGCTAAAGAAATACATACACGATCCAAGCCACGTACTCCAACACGAAACCGTAGACCACGACGAGTCACTAGTGTACGAAGAGAAACCCGTAAGAATCCTGGACACCAAAACAAGAAATACCCGGAACCGAGTCATAGAAATGGTGAAGGTCCTCTGGACCAACCACGGGACCAAGGAAGCAACATGGGAACTTAAAGACACGATGAAGGAACAGTATCCCGAGCTGTTCACTCTAGGTAACTAAGAGAAAACTTTTTTTTTCTCACCCGGGGCCAAGATTCGGGGACGAAGCTTCCTGTTAAGGGGGGAGAGTGTAACACCCCGTGTTACGAATCCTAAAACCAATTGATTAATTAATTTAATTAATAGCCCAGGAGAAAGAATAAATTATAATGATTAATTAGGGAAAAGGCACCGGTAGCCCATGGCCCAAATATATAAACCCAACCCTAAACCCAATAGGATTAAACTCTAAATAAACCCTTGGATCTATAAATAGAAAACTTAGGGAGCCACCTAGAAACCCCACACGCCTAGACGCCCCACCACCCAGGAGAGCTCCAAGAATTCCCTTAGAAGAAATCAAGAAAGCAAGAAAAGCTTAAAGAAAGATCCTTCATAGCCAAGGAATTAATTCAGGCTAAGAGGTAACCTATGTCTCAACAAAACCTATTTTCATAGCTATGATTTCCCCCTTAGGGGTTTCCCCATATTATTGTGTATTAATGACTTGTGATAATTATTGTTGATGATTGATGTGATGATCCCACGGGGGATCTTGATAATCTTGATATTGAGATACTCTGATAATTATGATATTCATGATGATTATATGGAGTTCCTGATGATTATGTGTTGTTCTTGATAATTGGGTGATGATCTTGATGATTATGTGTTATTCTCTACCGAATCTTGCAATTAGAAGACGAACCGTATTCTTGTTGATATAAAAGTGATTAGAACCCTAGGTTGTATCGTATGATCTTATTCTTGGATTATCGGGTGGGGAAATCGCATGTTTGGGTGTTGATTATACTTAGAAAAGCATGATAGGTTATGTGCCGTTCGTTCCTCGTATTTGATTCGTTAATTGTCTACGGTTGTCGTTAATTGTGTTGTAAAGTGTCTAAGCATGGTTTCGGGTTCCATAACGGTTCCCGGGTAAAGTGTGTGAAAAGAGTCAGTGGGGGGTAGGGGGGTAGGGGACCCGCCACCTACCCATAGCCGTAAACCACCGCCTGGCAGCGGGTGGCCGGCGGCGGGCAGCTGCCACCGCGCTGCCCGGAACAGTAGAACCGGCGGGCAGCCGGCGGGTGGCCCACCACCCACCGGCTACCCGCTGGAAAGTCGTCCCACCCGGGACCCGCTTCCCCCCCGTTTGATGTTCCCCGTTCCCCGTGGTGTCCCAACGGACTCCGTTTATCGTGCCTATGTCTAGTTTGATGTTTCGGGTACCGTTCGTAGGTTTATGAGTCTATTATATTGCATGCTAGTTGAATTGGTATCCCGTTGACCTAGGTGGAAGAAGTATGAACCCCTTAGGACTATTCTTAGTATGTGATGGATCACGCATAGGTTTTGTTATACGTTTTTCCCCTTCCTAATGTGTAATGTGGGTTGCATGTGCTTGCTATGTGTTATGTGTGTGTTACCCCAATTCGGTTGCGATCGGATTGGTTATCCTGAGCTGCGGTTCAGAAGCTGGCTGCGGTCAGATTGATACTCTTGGGCTGCGGTCCACCGTTTGGTTGCGATCAAACGTTTCTATACGACTGCGGTTCGTCCTTTTTCCTGGCTGCGGTCAGATGACATTCTCTTGGGCTGCGGTCCACCGTTTGGTTGCGATCAAAACGTTTCT